>NC_053167.1:36019272-36246772 GCF_016835505.1 Polypterus senegalus
TTCATCGGCGTCATTTATTACACTTCAGTTAATGCCTGAACAGGTAGCATTCTTCTACAGCAGGATCAAAATGGTCAAATATTCTTCTTCTTCTGGGTTTTTATGGCAGTTGGCAGAGGTATAGATCTATTTTATAAGCAATGAAGTATATATAACGGTGTCAATCAATGCATAAATTTACAATGGTTGGTATGCTGGCTTACACCCAAATGATCTATATAAAATAAAAGTTCATTTTGATACATTCTGGTTCTTCTTATACTCTTTAAGTTGACTTTGACCCTTGAAATTTCTATGTATATAATAAGTATCCAGTCTTATTGAATACACGTCATCTGATCTCTTAGGGCTCATTTATACTTCACACTCAGAATGCATACACGCACACATCATGGCTGCCACGCATTCCCAGGATTCATTTCACGTGTCCTCTGAGCAGGTGCTCAGAAATGAACGCGACACGTGTGCAAGTTGCAATACCAGAAAAAAGTCCGGGGGCGTAGTGTTCTAAAAGTTGGAATGTAACATCAGAATCTCTGTATACTATCTACATGTGACAGAAAGCCACTTTGCGGATCCCACTGAATCGATGTTTGATGACTAGTTCGATGTGGTGAAGCAAAATGCAGACATACAGATGTATTCGTGGTGCTTTTATATTCAAGCGTCACATATTCTCGATCGTACTGACACAATACATTTTATAAGTCTCACATACTGTCTTATGTGCCGTCTCCTCTTTCTGTGGTTTCCTCTGGACCTGACAGCAGCGGTAAACAGCAATAGATCACCACACAGAACACATTAAATGTATGATATACCAACTCTCTGCACATTTACAATCCTAAGATTTATACATAATGTCACTTTCATGATGAAATGCATTAAAGTATGTATGTTACATTTTACAGATGAATCGTCAATTTCGTTTAAATAATGAACACTGTAAATAATTACACACATGGGGGTAACACGGTGGCAGAGCGGTAGCCCTGTCTCGCAGGGAGTCACATCACTGGTATTTCCTGCCTCGAGTTTGCATGTTTTCCTGCTGGGTTTCCACAGTGTGCTCCTGTTTCCTTCCAAAGATATGCAGATTTGGTGACACTAAAATGACGCTAGTGTATGTGAGTGCTTGTATTTACCTTTCGATGAGCTGATGCCTCGTCCAGGGATTGTTTCTGCCTCGTACCCAATGCTTGCTGGAATGGACACATCCCTGGATTGATGGATTTAATCATTAAACATCCTTTTCAGAGATATTGCAGTAAGGTGTCATTGGAATTTAATGGGTGTTCCAGGCAATTCACAACACAGTGAAGCCGAACCTGTTCTCACCGTGGTAATATCTCGCACTGCCACCTGGTGGATTCCTCCAGATTTCCGTAAAGTACGTGCACAAGTATAAACAGTACAACGCTTGCATAGCAGGAGCGTCCGCTGCAGCATGTGTTGCGCCGCATGAAGTATAAACCCGGCCTTAGTCATCCCTTAGTACATTTTGTATATTACATTTTTGTCTCTGTTGTTTGCATGAACTTCAGCTAGTTTCCTGATATGCCTGAAAATATTTCTGACATGTTATTTCTTTAAGATGATTGCTATGTTACACTGAAATTATTCTTCCACACTATTTATCTAGAGTATCCATTTTAAGTTGCAGCCTTGAACTTAGACACATTAGTTGAAAGGTTGGCTAGACAGTAAGCGAATCTTTGTTCATCACCTTAAGGGCTTTCATTTTTAGCAATGATGGGTATGTATCATTTTCCTCAACTGATTGCCTCATAAACAGGAAATAAATATTCACCCTGCAGTCTGCAGTAATTATCCCATAAATTGATTAGAAAATACTGTCAATGAGAATTGGTTGGCATGGTGATACAGTGGTAGCGCTGCTACTTCGTAACAAGGAGGCTGACGTTTATGTCCCAGGTCCTCCCTGTGTAGAGTTTGTATGCTTTCATCATGATGCCTCTAGGTACTCTAGTTTCATCCCAAAGTACAAAGGCACGCAGGTCAGACAGATTGTCGAATTACTGGCATCCTATTTAGGGTTTGTTCCTGCCTTGTGCCCTGTGCTTACTGGGATAGCTGCCAGCTTTCCCACAACCCCACTCAGAATAGAGCAGACTTGGGTGGATGTTAATAAAAAAATAAACAAGGAGTGTGAGTGTGAGCCTTGGTCACGCTCTTTATGACTCAGTGACGTTTCTGGAATTTGTTATAGAAATCCAATCAAATATGATACTTAAATTATAGAAGTACAATAGCCAATCAAATGAACAAAATAAAATACTTATTTTGGAAATATTACAATTTCCATAAATTTCACTCTTTAAAGTTATTTTTTGTCTTTACTTTAGAATATACAGTAGACATTATGATCTCAATTCATCTCTGTTTTGATAAAAAAAAAACCAGTCCCTGATTAATTTTTAATTATTTTGTGATGTATTAAGATGTTATTGAACTTAAACAAATAAAAATATATTCTGCTTTATGCATAGCTGATAATTATCCCCTATTTGCATGTCAGGTTTTACAGACAAAATGAACAATTTTTTTACTTCCACAATGTGATTAAATATATATCTGTCCTTTTATTTTTTTTACAGATTTTGGCCATCATATCTATTCTCTTCATTGTGCTTTCAACCATTGCCTTGTCACTCAACACTCTTCCGGAGCTTCAAGACATGGATGAATTTGGACAAGTCACAGACAATCCCCAGCTTGCTCATGTAGAGGCTGTCTGCATTGCATGGTTCACAATGGAGTACCTGCTACGGTTTCTGTCCTCACCAAACAAATGGAAGTTCTTTAAAGGGCCCTTAAATGTCATTGATCTTTTAGCTATATTGCCCTATTATGTTACCATCTTTCTTACTGAATCAAATAAAAGTGTGCTGCAATTTCAAAACGTTAGGAGGGTGGTCCAGATCTTCCGAATCATGCGAATCCTTCGAATTTTGAAGCTGGCTAGGCACTCTACTGGACTGCAGTCACTTGGATTCACATTGCGGCGGAGCTACAATGAACTGGGGCTCCTTATTTTGTTTTTAGCAATGGGTATCATGATCTTTTCTAGCTTGGTATTTTTTGCTGAGAAAGATGAGGATGATACCAAATTTAAAAGTATCCCTGCATCATTCTGGTGGGCAACTATCACTATGACCACTGTTGGATATGGAGACATCTATCCTAAGACTCTTTTGGGTAAAATAGTAGGAGGTCTTTGCTGTATTGCCGGAGTTTTGGTAATTGCTCTCCCCATACCAATTATTGTGAACAATTTCTCTGAATTCTACAAAGAACAAAAGAGACAAGAGAAAGCCATAAAGCGCAGGGAAGCCCTCGAGCGAGCAAAGCGTAATGGTAGCATTGTGTCCATGAATATGAAAGATGCTTTTGCACGCAGCATAGAGCTCATGGATATAGTTGTGGAAAAGAATGGGGAAAATAAGGACAAAACTCACGATAACCACCTTTCACCCAACAAATGGAAGTGGCCAAAGCGTACTCTCTCTGAAACTAGCTCCAATAAATCTTTCAATACTAAGGACAATGGGACACCAGTTAAAGCCCATGCTTGCTCAAACCCTCAGGACCTCAATGTTCAAAACCTGGAAGATGTGTATAACAAAATGGAAAAAGCCCAATCCCAACCAAATCTCATAACAAAGGATGGAGGACAGATTTCAAAATCAGGCAGGAAGAGAGATGACTTAGAAATGGATGCTATTGCAGGCCCGGGAGACCCTCTTCTGGCCACTCCAGAAGGTATCATTGATATGAGAAGTATGTCCAGCATAGACAGTTTTATAAGCTGTGCTACTGAGTTTCCAGACAGTGGAAGATACCCTCATAGTCCAATAGCAACACTGTCATGTAAAGTAAGCGCGCATCCAAGCCTGGAGACAACGCATGAACACGAAGACCTACTTTCTCCTAAAAGTGTCACTGACGCGCTGGTTTTCCCAAACAAAGGAAACAGTTTCTTGGAAATTAACTCCAGCAATCTAGACTCACGGCAGTGCTGTTTTTTCATTGATAGCCCTAAAAGGTCTTTAAAATTCAGCAATCCATCAAAATCAAGGTCTTTAAAAGTCAACTTTCAAGAGGCTGAATCAGGTCTGCACACAATAGCTACTGGTTTCTCTGGTCCTAGTTTGAAGAACCTCAGTCATCCCATACCACTTTCAGATAGCTCTCTGTTTTCTGAGCGATCCTTGCTCAGCCCAGAAATTTCTATTTACACGACAGCCAGTAGCAAGACTCCACCTAAGTCAACAGAAAGCATAATGCCAACAGTATTTACATTCCACGATGAAACGATAAATAGATATATTGATGCAGACACTGACGATGAAGAGCACATGCAGGGTGTGACTGACTCCAGTCCCTCTAAGCACCTTCTTGGCAATGCCAGCCCCAAATATACTTTGAACAGCAGTTTCCAGCGACAGAGAAGCATCAATCACCTCGGTGTAACTGCTGCTGCATCACAAAGGTTAATTGGCCAAAACTGTGTTTATCCTTTAGAAGGAATAGTGGGCCGGAGTGCTAGTCAAGAAAGCAGCAAGTTGGAAAATCACGTTATTCAAGAGGTTCGCCTTCACAGCGCTGAACAGAGCCGCTCGAATACATTCGACGAAAGCCTTTGACTGCATCCCCACTAATGGGGACCAAGAAGTGTGAATAAAAATATATCTATTTTTACATCATTAACTTTTTTGCATGGCATGATATACTGTTTCAGAATTTTTTCAGGGGTTTGAAATTAATACGATAAACATAACTGGCATTCTTTGATTTTACATTTCCGGTAGTTCAAAACAAAACTGAACTTAGATATTACTGTGAATTCCTAGGCACTCGCAGAGGACATTTTATTGACACATTTCTGCCTGGTGTCTGCCATGTCACAGATTCTTTCCTAATGATAGAGAAATGCAATTCTATATGAATTGCATGGTTTTGTGAACCTCTTGTATGTATTTCTTGTAAATAAATCAATGTGAATTACTGATCTAGGAAAAAGCACCTTGAAAATAGAAATTATTTGGCCAATTATTACACAGATAATAAGGGTTAGCTATAATTACTCTTTTGTTTGATTTATTTATTAGAAAAAGGGGTCTGTATTACAGATGGCTAACAAAATAAACATGGGGATGTTTGTTTGTTTGTTTGCCCCTTAATTTTGCCTTAGAGGTTCAGTTGCTGTTAAATATTAGAATGAACTGCACCATTCTCGTCCTGCTATACAAATGTATTTTTTTTTAATAAACAAAATTAGCAACTTTCCTCATTAAAACTTTTTCCTTCAAATAATGTAAACCAAAGGACTAAAAGGAAATGCTTTCAAACTACACAAGCAATATATCCATTGAAGGATATGCGAAGAAGAAGCAGGAAGATGGTATTAAACTGGAGATTTGTGTTCATTTGTGAAAATGCCATTTCTTTTTGTCTGCTTTCAAAGAAACATTTGACAATGATGCAGAATGTAGTTCATGTCTACTTTGGATCCTGGGGAGCTTGTTCTGAGTTATACCCTAGCATTGAAAAGTTTGCACTTTATATAAAACTTCCTCCTGCCACAGTGTTGATGTTGCCATTTAACTCCAAATTACTAGATCTTGTTTATTTTGACAAAGGATTGTGTGTAATGTGTTACTCGCTACGATTCTTAAATGTTAGCCAAGTACAAATACTAAAAGTATTACATTTGCTGTAAATATTTATGCAAAGGTAAGAATACAATACAAATGAAAGGTGAGGTCAGGCAAAAAGTAAAACATGCTTGCTTGTAAAAACCCCACCCTGAAAGTATTAATTGATATGGAAAATACCTAATGCATATGTTACCGTCAATGTGTGAAATAAGGCATTGTGCCGAATGTCTAGGAGATCTATAGAATACCAAAAATGGGACGTCAAAGTATGAAACAATTAAAATTTCAAACATTTCCCGAGGCATTCTACGCATTACCAAAAGGCAAACCGTTAAGTCGTTCTGTAATATTTCTAGGCGAAAGTATATAGCACATTACAGTAACACAGACATTTCATGCTTTGCCTAAAAATGTCACACAAATGCCTAGACATTTTATAAAATACTTGCTTTTCACACATTGCCAGTAACACCTACATTTTTATCCTGTTCAGTTTTCTTTTATATATTACTAAACTATGAAGAAGGTAAAACCTACTGTGGGACATGTTAGAAGTTTTAGTTTCCATATGAAAGAATATGGTAATCATAACTAAGGAGAGAGAATTTGGTTAAAGGTTTATGAAAGCAAAAGATGAAAACATTTGCAAACTTAATTGCCCTTACTGGTTACTTTTAAATACCCCTAAATCATTTCTAAGCACCCCTTCAATTATGAATAATTGGGGAATTATTATTATACAGGTACAATGACATCCAGCAGCACTGCTTTTTAATATCTGAATTCTCATGTAGGTATCTTCTGTAATTGTCAAAGGAGACTGAAAAAAAAATTAAAGTGCAGGCAAATCACTGAAAGGTTCCATTGAACAGAACACATCAACTGCTAATTGAAAGTACCTAACAATATAAAGAACACTTTTTTGCTTTCAGCACCATGCTGAAACTGTTTGACCAGCTTTTGTTTTTTAAACCTTGTGTTCTAAAGCTGATATTTGCATTAAACTCTTTTCTGCCTCCTATCAGAGTCAATTTAATTGTTGAAACTGTTTTCTAGTGACCAAAGTGTTGTTCTATAAAGCTTGAAGTTTATTGGTTTAATTGTCCATGTTTAGTCTCTGCTTGACCCCTGTTTAAACAAGTCATGTAGTGCCCCTTGTGTAGAGAAATGGAGACACTTGCACTGGAGGGTCATCAGGTGGAAAGCATATGCACACTAGCAGATATGTGTTAAAGGTAATAGGACCATAAAGTAATAAAGTAAGCAGTGCTGCCTCACGGTTCCAGAATTCAGCTATTGAATCCCCAGCCTGGCATTACTTGGGTGCATCTTACACGTTTACCCGTATCTGTGTGGATTTTACTTCCACAATTTCTGGAATGGGATAAATGAGCTAAGTGAGTGAGTGTGAGTATGTGCCTGCATGAGTTAGGCCTATTTTGGGTTGTCTCCCATGTTGTTCCCAATGCTGCCAAGATAGGCCCCAGTAGCCTGTGACGCTGAACTGAACTGAATAAGCAGGTTAGAAAATGGACAGTACAGGCTATGGGTGGTGCTCACTACACAAAAGGTTTCTAAAATTGAACATAAATTATTAATTACAGATGACAAGCAAAATCATTTTCAGGGAGCAAAGTGTGTCTATGGTTTGTAGCCAGCCATACCAAAACCAAAGTATAGCCTTGTATTTCCAATGAAAGTAAGCCTAGTTTAACACTATTTAAAATGCACACTAAAAATATGTTTAAAAACTTGCCCAATAAATACTTAAATCATAAATTTAAATGTTCTGACATTCAATGAGTGACACCAAGCTTTTAAAGAAATTGTGAATACTGATTTTGTTAGTATTATTTTAAGGTCCTATTACCTTTAACACATATCTGCTAATGTGCATATGCTTTCCATTACTGTATTTGATTGTAATTGCACTGGCAGCAGTTTTACTTTGCTTCATTAGGATTTTCCCTACAAAAGGCAGCAACAAATTATTTGTTCGTATTTATCTAATTCTGTAATAATTCACACCAGCATTTCTTGTACAGATTTAAATTGGCATAAGTAATAAATGTTACCTAAAAAGTATTTTAGCAGCGAAAGAAAAATTCAATCAATCAATCAATCAATCAACATTTATTTATATAGCACATATTCATACAAAAAAATGTAGCTCAAAGTGCTTTACAAAATGAATAGAGAAATAGAAGACACAATAAAAATAAACATAAGTCAACATTAATTAACATAGAATAAGAGTAAGGTCCGATGGCCAGGGTGGACAGAAAAAACAAAAAAAAACTCCAAAGGCTGGAGAAAAAAATAAAATCTGTAGGGGTTCCAGACCAAGAGACCGCCCAGTCCCCTCTGGGCAATCTACCTAACATAAATCAAACAGTCCTCTTTGTATTTAGCGTTTTCATGGAAGGACCTGATGATGATGGTCACATAGACTTCTGGCTTTCAGTCCATCAATGTTGGTGCATCATGATGCTTTGAGTAGGTGGTGGTGGCGCAGGCCGCCACCACAAAGAAACCGGAAAAAGAAACAGAAGAGAGAGTAGGGGTCAGTATGGATTTTGGAGCCACTGTGAATAGTTATTATGAAGAATTGAACATACAGAGTATCAGTATGAAGTTAAAGTGAAGTTATAAAAAGGCCATGTTAAAGTAATGTGTTTTCAGCAGTGTTTTAAAGTGCTCTACTGTATTTGCCTGTCGAATTCCTATTGGCAGGCTATTCCAGATTTTGGTGCATAACAGCAGAAGGCCGCCTCACCACTTCTTTTAAGTTTAGCTTTTGGAATTATAAGGAGACACTCATTTGAAGATCTAAGGTTACGATTTGGAATATAACGCGTCAGGCATTCCGATATATAAGATGGAGCGAGATTATTTAAGGCTTTATAAACCATAAGCAGTATTTTAAAGTCAATCCTGAATGACACAGGTAACCAGTGTAGTGACATCAAAACTGGAGAAATGTGTTCGGATTTTCTTTTCCCAGTTAGGATTCTAGCAGCTGCATTCTGCACTCGTTGCAATCGATTTATGTCTTTTTTGGGTAGTCCTGAGAGGAGTGCGTTACAGTAATCTAGTCTACTGAAAACAAAAGCGTGAATTAATTTCTCCGCATCTTTCAATGATATAAGAGGTCTAACTTTAGCTATGTTTCTTAAGTGAAAAAATGCTGTCCTAGTGTTCTGATGAATATGCGATTTAAAATTCAGATTACAGTCAACGGTTACCCCTAAATTTTTTACTTCCGTCTTAACTTTTAATCCTAGTGCATCAAGTTTATTGACCTCCTTCCAGAAAAGATATACATAATGAGGCTGCTAGGGTGTACTCAACCAACCAAAATACAAAATCCTTCAATAAAGTGTCCAATCTTAAGTGTCAGGTGCTTATAATAAAGACTGTTGGGTAGCAAAAATGCACAGCGATATTTGCAGGAAATTAGGCAAGTTAACTTACAGTTAAAAGAGTTTGGTTCTTTAGTTCTCCTTTAAACCCAAGCTTGAAAGTAACCTGCCCTCTGTCTCACAGGGTATGGTTAGACTAGCTGTGTGTGGTCTTCGGGACAAAAACCAACCCAAAGACTCCCTAGCAGTTTTCCTATATGTGTGAACTTGGAGAGGTGTCAGCTAACTGTTAAGAATTAATTATCCCGTGATGATTACGTGGACTCACCTCTGCTTGCTGCCTGACTGACTTTTGTAAGAAGATACTGGCGATACCATATCTTAGCTGTATTGCTGGCATATGAGTCCTATTAATACAATAAAATAACTCCAGATAAGCAATGTTTTTAGTGAAAACTTGAGCTTGAACTTGTTGAGCCGTGCTGTTTGCTTCGTTTCAACGTTGTTTCTCTTCATCCATGTCATTAGCACGACGTCATTTTGGCATGGCGGTGTTTGCTGCACACAGGTCTTTCGTAGTGAGAAGTGAGGTGCATTCAAGTGCGGAAAAAATGTAAAAGTGCATGCTTGCACCATTTAGTGGCTGTGCTTGAGCATGTGCAGAGCGGACTGTTTCATACACACACAGGTCTTTCATTTAGAAATGTCTAATAGTATGCCTTTGGCTATGACTAGGCACAGTTCCTTTGTCTACACCTACAGGAAGTGAACTGTTCTTTCTGCTTCCTCTTGCCCTGTGAAGCTGTTCCAACCACCCCTGTTCTTGACAGGAAAGGGTAGACTCTCAGTTATTATTTGACATGGCCTTCTCCAGATGATTCTAAATCAACCATGATATTTCAACGGTAAGGCATTTGAAGTCCTTGGTTCTTTGCTCTTTATTTTGCTTCACAGCAAGGCAGGGCACACTTTAACAATGACCAGCTACCACATTCAGCTACGACTGCAGGGTAAAAATCACAGAATTGACTAAGTTAAATGGTGATTACAAATGGGTCATTTGTTTGGCTACTGTATTTTTACAAATTGTTCAAAAAAAAAACAAATAAAGGTACAGTAGTATGGAAAAATGTTCATAATGCTGTGACACTATTACCTGTTGCTGCCACTCATCAAAAAAGTCAAGGAAATTAAAATAAATGCAATGCA
Source organism: Polypterus senegalus (assembly GCF_016835505.1). Taxonomy (NCBI): domain Eukaryota; kingdom Metazoa; phylum Chordata; class Cladistia; order Polypteriformes; family Polypteridae; genus Polypterus; species Polypterus senegalus. The sequence goes on from NC_053167.1 coordinate 36,029,525, forward strand.
AAAGTCATGGCAAATACCAATGATTTGCCCAAACAACCACACACAATACTATGCAGAGTTAAGACTTAAATGTCAGATGTCAAATTTCTACACATCTGAACCTCAGACAAAACATTTTTTGGAAATAACGGCTGAGGTGACTCTTTTGACACTTTAAGTCTTTGTACAGTGTCAATGTCAATGTCAGTTTATTTATATAGCACATTTAAAACAACATAGTAATGCTGCGGCCAAAGTGCTTTACAATAATAGAATAAAAGAAAAAAAAACGAAAACAATAAACAATAAAACATAAATAGTAATAAAATATATGAACTTAAAATAAGATAGATAATAAATAGAAATAATGTTATATGATCACAAAGAGGAAAACCATCGGTATTACTGAAGGTCACTGAATGCAAGTGAAAAGAAGTGAGTTTTTAATCTTGTTTGAACAGTTCAATTGTAGACGACTCCTTTATGTGATGAGGTAGAGAGTTCCACAGGCGAGGAGCAGCAGCTGCAAAGGCCCTGTCCCCCTTGGTGTTACACTTGGTACGAGGGACAACAAGAGACAACTGACCAGAAGATCTAAGCACTCTGGATGGCTGGTGTAAAACACACAGTTCAGATAAATAGGCAGGAGCAGGCCCATGTAAAGATTTAAAAACTAGCAATAAGATTTTAAAATCAATTCAAAAACTGACAGGTAGCCAGTGTAAAGAAGCTAATATTGGAGAAATAGAATCAGACTTTGTTGCCCCAACCAGAAAGCGAGCGGCAGCATTTTGGACCAGCTGTAACCTGTGTATCAGAGATTTGTTAATCCCAGAATACAGCGAATTGCAATAATCGAGGCGAGAAAAAATAAAAGCATGAGTAGCTTTCTCAAGATCTTTAGAAGATAAAAAAGGCTTTATCTTACCTAACAGACGAAGTTATAAAAAGTAACTCTTAACTACAAAATTTACTTGTTTCTCAAAAGAGAGGTTACTATCAAAGGTAACACCAAGATTGCGGACTTGAGGTTTGGAAAAGACAAACAAAGAGCCGAGAAGTCCAAGGCCAATTTGGGCTTTACCTGGTGGACCCACTATAAGCACCTCTGTTTTATATTGATTTAGATGAAGAAAATTATTGGCCATCAAGGATCTTAGTCCAGACAGACAGTTATGGAGTTGATTTGTTGCAGAGTTGCAGACGGGAATATAAACCTGAGTATCATCAGCATAGCAGTGAAAAGAAATGTTAAATTTCCTAAAAATCGCTCCAATAGGGTGAAGGTATACAGAGAATAAAATAGGACCCAAAATGGATTCCTGAGGAACACCATATTTGAGAGGAGCTGTAGACGACAAAGAGGAATTTAAAGTCACTGAAAAGTGTCTACCAGTTAGATATGACGTGAACCAGTTAAGAGCAGCCCCTTTAATCCCAACAAGATGTTCGAGCCGCATCAGCAATATTTCATGATCAATGGTGTCAAAGGCAGTGGACAGGTCAAGGAGGACAAGGACTGCCGCATCACCTTAGTCAGTAATAAGAGAGATGTCGTTGAACACTTTCAGGAGTGCCGTTTCAACACTATGATAACGCCTAAAACCAGATTGGTAGGTCTCAAATAAAATTATTGGAGTTAAGATGATTGACCAATTGATTATAAATAATTTTTTCTAGTATTTTAGCCAGAAATGGGAGCTGGGAAATTGGACAAAAGTTGGTTAAAACTCCAGGATCTGATCCTGCCTTTTTTAGATGGGGATGGACTGCAGCATGTTTAAAAAAGCAAGTGGAGCAACTATATGAATAAATACTAAAATACTAAAATCTCTATTAGCTATACAATAAAGTACAATAAACAAATAGTGAATGGTGCAGTTTATTCTAGATTTTTTAAATGTCTGTCTTAAACACACACACGTTAAAATATATTTTCTGTTAATTCTGTATATTATGTTCATTTTGCAACAAAGATTTGCTTATAGATTATTTATTCGTCGTTTGCTTTGAGTGCACTCACTTCACCAGTCAATAAAGTTGGATTTCTTGTACCAAAAAATATAAGGAGAGCAAATGGGTTTAAGGCAAATGTAATACAGGCAGCTGTTTAAAGAGTTAGTCCTTTGTACTGAGATTTGTAGTGTCTGAAATCAACTCATGTGAGAACAGCTTAAGGAAATGTGGCCAAAAGTGACTGTGTGTTCGCAAAGGTATTAACGGCTAAATGAGTCCAGATATTTAGAGGACACATTAATGTTTTTTGACAGTTTATATGGAGGAGGTGCGGCACCCATTCATGAAACAAAAATGAAAAAGCATATTCTGTTTCAAAACTAAAGATTTAGTAGACAAAATAAACACAACACTGGGATGAACTGTAAGTAATAAAATAGTAACAAAAGAAACCTGCTGCCTCGGTGGGACTTACTGCACGGATATTTCAGTCGCTGTCTGTCCAGTGGTGTGATTGGTCCACTTGCCCACCATCTAAAATATAGTGTCACAGACACAAAAAACAACCCTCCTGTCCATCTCCCAAACCTGCTCTCCTTCTCTTTCTCTCGCTACACACTATCACCTGTCAGTTTGAGGTCTAGCTCAGCCCACATCTTTCATTGAAGCTTAGTGGGCCACTGGCAGGAATTGACCCTTAACCTAAATGTAGGGAATACCTAAAGATAAATGTCAAAAAACAGTTCTACAGTCAGAAATGCCCCCCAGAAAGACCAGTATCCTTCCTTAAAGTCCCAATATTTGCCTGAAATGACTAGTAGTGATGGGTCGTTCTTGAACGATTCGTTCATTTTGAACGAATCTTTAATGTGACTCGGGAAGAACGAGTCGTCTCGTGGGAGTGATTCGTTCAGTCGCGCATGTGCATGCGCATTTGCGCAACTTCCTATAGTTTCTGTATTGGAATTGATTCACCTGTTTCGAGTCTTCGGGTTTTTCGAGTCGTTCGTTCATCACGTGACAGCCCCATAAGCTTAACCAACTCAGTCTGAGCCGGAAACAGAATTGATTAGTTCATCTCTCGAGTCTTCGGGTTTGAGTCGTTCATTCATCACGTGACAGCCCCATAAGCTTAACCTATGCAATCTGAGCCGGAAAGAGAATTGAACGAAATGACTCGAAAAATGATTTGTTCATTTTGCTGAACGAGACTCAAAGATCCGAGTCAGTAAAATGATCCGAACTTCCCATCACTAATGACTAGGCACAGTCTGACCTGTTTCAACTAACAAAATCCTGGCCTGTACCATTCCCTATGCTGCCACCTGGTGGAATGGGGGCGTTTTCCCAATCATCTCCTGGAATTTAAAATCCACAATCTTATTGGGGAATTGCCTAGCATCTGCTGGACTACATGCCACCAAATATTCTGAGCAAATAATGCCTGTTTACCCCAGACTACAATTCTCCCTTTGCGTGGTAGTACCGCTTTTCTAATGCAACATACACGTAGAACTAGAGGGCAAGACCTGTTGGCTTTGTTTAGGAAGTGTATATGTGAGAGGTCGTATACAATGTTTAAGTGTGCGTGTGAGTATTTGTTTTCCTTGAAAATGTGAAATGTAAAATTGCCCTTCATTTACAAAGGCTTCTGAAGAAATACTAACACTAGAATTAAGACATCATGTGCTTTTATATCAGTATCAATTTGCAGGTGTGTACATTTCTTTATATAAGCAGTGTTTGCCATCTTAAATGGTCATATCTTCTATTGTTTCCTGTTGTATTGTTACATATTGTATAAGGTTCATAACAAGGAAAAGGCAAAGCTAGATAAGTCAAGTGAAATTTAGGCCATAAAAACTATCACAACAAAGGATAATGATGACAAAATCAGAGAAAGTAGGCCATAATGTTGATTGTACTACTTATGTGCATGAATTGAATAACATAAGTTTTAAAGAATTACAATGGATTGATATGAGCAACATATATGAAATGCATTTAACATTTTATTGACTGTGCTTGTGTAAATGCAGGGTATGGACAAATACATTTAATACCATAAATAATATATATATATATATATATATATCACGCCTACTACAGGGTATCCATTAATGTCTAGTGAAGCTCGGCATTCCTCAGGTGTACATCATTTTGATGAAACAAAATGAACAGCTCCCTACTTTTCCACTTCTTATTTTATATCATAATGTATTTGTAATTGCAGTGTGTCCAAGTGTATCCAACAGGGTATCCAGTCTCCCAGGGAATGGGTTCTTCAAGGATTGCAGACGTACTGAAACTGACGTATAAATACATGGTGCCTACCACAGAGATATTCAGACAAGTGAATAGTTTTCTAGAAAAAAGATATACTGAGCTTTTTTTTATGTTAGCTACAAACCCAAATAAAAACAGCTGAAGAATGCCCATGGGAAAAGCACAATAGCTGAGTGGGTTCTCTTTCAATTGACGTTATCCCTTTTGGGAAATGTCTTCAGTCCATCCATTCAAAATACACAGGGCAATTTCAGTAGGAAACATATACTCATATAGCAACCAACCTGTTCCAAAAAACAATCAAATAAGAATATATTTTCTGGTGACCAACACTACAAATTATATCAGTATCTGTTAAACATCTTTAGTTTTATGCTCAGTTAATGCTTAAGTTGTTACAATAATGTTTTTTGCTAGTTGCCCTAATGTCAATTGTCTCAATTAACAAGTCGTTATTCATTTATTAAGAAACATTGCTGTAATGTAATAATATGTATGTGTAAACTGTACATATGTGTATTAAAAGAAAGCAGACCACATTTATTAGCAGTTACTTTTCACCTCTGGCTACATACAGCAAGGGTCACTGTGAAGAAAGTACTTGCCTGTTTCACTTCTCGTAAACATTCCTCCTTTGCTGTAAATCTGTCCCTCAAAACCTTCAAGCAATGTGATGATGAAGTGAGACTTGTTTGCAGACATTTGTATTGATTGCTCCATCGAAAGTAAGGAACTGATTTTCTCCACTGAATGGCAGAACTGGCTAAGTGCCTTTTTTCATTGTGTTCATTGTGTGGCATGGAAAGGTGCCCTTCAATTAAACTACAGTATTTAAGACTTCACAGAACACTGTCAAAATTTTCTTTCTTTTTTTTTTTTTATAGTGACTGAGTAGTGATTAGTGCTGCTAAATGACAACATCTTGTTTTAAATCCTAGTCCAGATACTGTGAGGAATCTGTATATTCTCCCTGTGGCTGTATGGGTTTTCTCTACGTTCATCTTGTGTCCATTCTTGTTACTTTAATTGTCAACTCTTAACTAACATCATTTGAAAAGTGTAATTTGGACTGGACTGGTGCCCCATCCAGGGTTGGTTGCTGCCTTCTGCTTAATACTGCCAGGACAAACTCTGGCTCTCTTCAGCTCTGTACTGGAAAAAATGGCTTCAGAAAATCAATTAATGGTTTTACACACACACACGTGACTGTTTATTAGAATTATTTTTGTATATGTGCAAAACATCACTCATGTGTCTGGTGTTGATTTATTCACTGCAAGATGTATTCTGATTAATGGTAAACACTACACTGAAAAAAGTATACCTTCCATTCAACTTAAGATAATTAAGATAATGATTCACACTTAATATTTTCAATCTGAACCAATATAATTCTTTTTATCTTATTGAACCCACAATTTTTATGTTGAGGCAAATCATTTACAGTTACAGTAATCCCTCGCTATATCGCGCTTCGACTTTCGCAGCTTCACTCTATGGCTGATTTTAAATGTAAGCACATCTAAATGTATATCACAGATTTTTCGCTGGTTCGTGGATTTCTGCAGACAATGGGTCTTTTAATTTATGCTACACGCTTCCTCAGTTTGTTTGCCCTGTTGATTTCATACAAGGGACGCTATTGGCGGATGGCTTAGAAGCTACCCAATCAGAGCACGTATTACATATTAACTAAAACTCCTCAATGCTATAAGATATGCTTCCCGTGAGGCGCTCGATTGTTTGCTTGTCTCTGCCTCTATCTCACCCTCTCTGACATTCTCTGCGCCTGACGGAGGGGCTGTGAGCAGAGGTGCTGTTTGCACAGGAGCTGTTTGCCTAGTGGATACGGACGCACCTCTAAGAAATGCCGCTTTATCGCGGTGCTTCCAAAAGCAAACTTATTGATTTTTTGATGGTTTGCTTTAATCTCGCTCTCTCTCTCTCTCTGACGTTCTCTGCGCGTGAGCAGAGGGGCTGTTTGCACAGAGGCTGTTTGCTTAGAAGATACTAAAGCTCCTCTAAAAAATGCCGCGGCAAACTTAAAAGCACAAGTATTGATTTTTTGATTGTTTGCTTTTCTTTGCGAGCGCTCTCTCTCTCTCTCTATGAAATTCTCTGCTCCTGAAGAGAAGAAGATCTATTTACATTCTTTTAATTTTGAGAAAGAACTGTCATCTCTGTCTTGTCATGGAGCACAGTTTAAACTTTTGACTAAAGGGTGTTATTTCATGTCTAGAGGGCTCTAATAATGTTAACAGTGTGGGAGAGTTTATAAGGGCTTAAAATATATAAAAACAACTACACAAACATATGGTTTCTACTTCGCGGATTTTCATCTATCGCGGGAGGTTCTGGAACGCAACCCCTGCGATCGAGGAGGGATTACTGTATTGGGTGCAATTCACTTGTTTTATACTTAAGTAAATCAATCAAAAAAGTTGTTACAATTTAAAATGGTTTATTGGTCATATCCTGTTTTTATGCTATTAGAAATATTATGAACATAACACATTCCAGAGCTGTACTTTTTACATTTATTTAAAAATCTAGTGCAAATACACAATGCATATTGCAGTGTAAATCTAAAATATACAACAAAAAATTATTAAATGTTTCTACAGCTTTCTTGAAAGTATCTTTTATTACGAGATCTTATACTTACAATTAACAGTTGAGAAACAGGGTTACTTACCAGAAATCCTCCATTACAAAAGTCTGCTGCTGAAAATGACCAGACCTGTATAGCCACATCCACTCCACTTGGGGAAGTGTTCTTCTTTTCTGTCAGTTGGAAAACCAGCACGCTGGAAAATTCGACCGGAAGAATATACAAACGGACCCTCCCACACAGCACACGAACAACCTAAAATATTAGGTTAACTGAAATAGGATTTTTAGGTTTATTCCCTCCACCATAAATTACTTTGGTGCAAACAAAATCTTTTACTTTGATTGAGATCTGAAACCAAATATTTCAAGCTGCGACACTAAATGACTAATCTTAAGTTGCTTGAAAGAGAAAATTTACGTTGAACGAACAACTTCGATGTTATACTTTTTTCAGTGATAAGGCAAGAATGGACAGCTATATTGATGATCTGGGCATAGGAGTAAAGTGGTATAAGTGAATGCAGCATGCACACTGGTGTGGCTCCTCTCTACGGGGATGTAAGAACATTCTTCTTAAACTACTCTTTCAGGTGTCACCACTCACGCTATTCTGTGCTTCATGATGCAACTCACCAGTAATGTTCAGAAATGGATTTAAAGTTGCTGGGTAATAAATACAAATGAATACTGATAAAATACCTCCACAAACCTAGAAGAATATAATAGTATGGTGGTTCCTGTACTGTGTGATGTTCTTACACTACAACAAAAAATGCTGATGCTGCAAAATCCTCTAGGGTAATACTGGTTAATCATAACAAAAAATCGGTTGATGGGAAACATTCACATATATATATATATTATTCTAATGTGCGTGTGCACAAGTATGGTGGAATGATCTTACTGTAAAAATAAACTATAACCTAATTGGCGCCATTGTGAATTTCCCTCCTTTTTGAGTATCCTGAATACTTTTTGAGAGTGTGCTTTTGCATCAATCTGTGCTTCACGGCAGCATCATTTTCAGTTGTAAAGGCCCCAGGGTTAATTTATTTTTTGACCTGAAGAATCGTTTAAAAAGTATAACCATTAAACCATTAGAAGAAAAGAAAACTCACTGCAACCTATAATACAGGAAGTGTATTATTACCTCCATTTTACATTCTTTTTGGAAGAACTATCAAATTTCAGACTACTATAAGAGTTACATCAGTTAAGTTCCCAGGATGCTTACTTAGATATCCTATGAAACAGGCAATCTAATGGGACATCCTGTTTTTAATGCTTATTTTGTAACCCAGCTTGTCATGACCTTGCAAGCTTCCGTAATTGTTAGCAGTGTTTCGCTACTGCCACTTTGTGCATTAGTCCGTCATTCTCACACTTTCAAACTCATATTTTTAATTAAAGGTGCCTGCCGCATTTTTTGACATTCTACTGGGTCAATAAATTCTATTTCCAGTTTCTGAGTGTGTAGTGTAGGTTTTGTGGACTTTAGAAGAGTTATTTGGCAACTACATTGAAGCCGGGACTACAAAGGGTAAGTCAATTCAGTCTACGCATATTGGACCATTTACGCTAACATGCATTATAAGTCGCAAAAGGCATCTAGGATTTTTGGATACAATCTTCACATCAATAGATAAATAATGGTAATATCCATTATGAACAGCTTTTAGAAAAAAAAGACTATCACAGTAAAGACAAATGAATGAATGGATGATGAAAGGGATTGAACAATTTTGGTGATCGTTTTACATGTTTTACTTAGTAGCTGTGCCTCTTCAGTTTGCATTATCATGCTGAGATGAAAGGTTAAGTGAGAGTCTGGGATAGAGAACACTGCAAAACTGTATAAGTGGTGTGCATATATCTGTTACATGGATTCAATAGAGGGAATTAAATTGGGCCTTTACCGCCATACTTCATCTTAGAGTCTTAGAGACTTAGAGAAGAGAACTGTATTTACCCTACAGTATATAGGTTCACCTTGTATTGACCAATTAATGTGTAAAGGATAATGCATTACAGAGATGGTGATCACCATGAATCTTTTGGTGCCAAATGAAATGTTGAAGTTTCAATCAGACTGACTTTCCTCCCTCGGCACCATCGGCCTGGCCTACACTCTATCAACTCAGAGAGTAAAATCAAACAAGTAAGTTGGTGTTTGATTATCTAGTGTATTAGCGATTCTGTTTATAGTAACAATGGTATGAAGTTGCAATGAACTGTGGGAGGCACCTAAGATTTCAGCACTTTAACTTCTCGAAGTCTGGTAATTTAAAATGACAAACTGTTACAGGTAAACACTGCCTCTCTCTTGGACTTGCGTACATCGCAGAAAGCACAATGTTAACTATTTCCATTCTGTGGCAGAATGTTTTAAGTTTGCCTTTAAGTCCAGCAGAACCCATGAAACAAGACTGAAGAGAAGGTCACAAGAAGAGGAAACCCCGGACCCACAATGCACCTAAGAACAATCATTGTGTTGTTTTCTTCTGTCTGTCTCCTTCTGTAAACTTGCTAATGAGGTTGTTTTTGCTTGTTGTTCTAGCAATTTACCACCTGCTACCATCATTCTATACACAATGCAGTTCAGAACTGTGGGAAATATGTTACATACACATCTTGTATTGTCTTGTAAAACATGTCTGAATGTCTACAGATTAAAACTGTTCTTTGATGCAAACTGAAATATTAATAAATTGAACTAAACACACTTCTCTGTTTTCTCCCTTCTATGCAGGAATTTATTTTCCATATTATATCACGTAAATGTATGTAGTTGAATATTTAACCTGACTGAGATATTTAAATATTTGAAGGGAATTAGTACAGTGGATCCATACAGTTACTTTACGATACTTCAGGAATGAACATGGGGACACTGATGAGATCTTGTTAAGGGCAAATTTCACACAAACGTTTTTCAGACACATGGAATAAGTGACCAAGTAGTGTGATGGAGAGTAGGACTTTAGGGTTCTTTAAATCTTGGCTTGATGTTATCTTGGTGAATGAGATGGACAAGCATGTTTTGCCTGAATGGCCTGTTCTTGTTACAATCGTTGCAATGTTCTTTCTGTCTCTTTATTTATATGGATAATGAGAGACATTGGTCAGGCCCCAGGGTTCAAATCAGAGTTTGGAGGGGTCATAGCAGCTGCTGAACAAGTGAAGTGCCTATTAAAAATGCATGGCCTTGTTGAAACATCGGCAGAAGTTGAGATAAATCATGTCTTGCCTAAGCAAAAGACAAATCAATCATTATTTTAATAATACATTGTGAAGGCTAGAGGGCGCCAGTGAGCCCCAAACATAAACACACCAACACAGTCCCAGGTTCAGTTAAATGGTGTTTATTTCAAATGCCTCATAAACCCAAGTACAAAACAGTTTGCTTCTTCTCTTCTCTTTCTCCTCTTCTCCTCTCCGCTCTCTCTATCATACAGCTTTCCTTCAAGTGTTGCCTTCCTTTGTCCAAGCTCTGACTCTGACTTTCCAACACAAACATTTAAACCGACTAAAACCAAACAGTCACCATTTTCCACTTTTATTCCACACCAAACCACACTATTGTTTATACATGAAAAAATAATGAATCAAAAACATTGTGCATGCATAAGAAAAATTAAAAGACACACATGTACACAAAAATATTTGTAATAACTTATTAAAACCCCTAAATATAACATGCTGGGAAATAAATAAATATGACCTTTAATTTTACCTTGTAAAAGAGGAACAAGTGGCAGAAAAAGGTTTGGGGTAGCCACTCCGTGTAATTGGCCCAAAATCTGCTGTAAACAAGCACAGAGCAATCACTAGGGACTCAGAACTGATTATACATTGAGAACAGGTAGACTTTTATAGAGGGTAGACAGGAAGGGGTGAGTTTGTAGGGAGTGATGTCATGCTGGATCTCCTTTGGAGGGTCTGTAGAAGAGGGAAGAGAGAGAGAGAGAGTTAGTACACATCGCCACCCCCTGGCCTGGCAAAGAAGTACAATCACTTAAGCACTTCAACTTGCCTCCCTTGTCCACGTTTGTGACACAGTTCAGTATTTAACAATTTAAGACTAAAACATAATTGTTTTATTTTGGAACATTTAAATTTATGTGGTACATTGTTGTGATGTGAGATTTTACATATAACTTGATAAATGTTTTGTATGTCTTTATTTATAATTTTGGCAAACCAATGTAATTTAGTGGTACCTTGGTGAGAGGCATTCTTGTTTATCCCCCCCATGTTTACGACTTTTCTTTGTAATTTTACGACAGGATTTGGGGGATGTGTCTTAAACCAGCTTGATGAGCATTTCTTTGCTAATGTCTTTTCCCCCATCCTTCACACAAAGCCAGGTTAGTGTAATATATGATCTTTGGGGGGCAGGAGATAAGATGTTCTATTTCAAACATTGGTCTGAGATATGGCTGTTTGGAATTGGCTTGTCTCAGAGGCCTTCAAGTACCATGATATCCTATTGGTTCTAGGAATTGGAGAGAACATCTATAAATGTACTTGCTCAACCACATTCTCTCTGACTGACTCACATATGATGAAGAAGCATCTCTCTTGCTAACCTGTGAGGATGAAGACAACACAATGAAGAGCACAGCTCAGCAGCCATATTGAACAGACATGTGGCTGAAAGCTGAGCACCAACGATGCCTTAACTAGAGACATTTTAAGTAACTGCAAGTCTGTGTGCCACCTGAATTACACATCACCATTTAATCAGGTTGTATGGTTGCCAATATTCAAAGGTACTTTGCATTTTGTTATTATTTATGAATATTATCAGTAATACATTATTTTATGTGTAACTTAACTCCTGCTTGTCTTTTTACTACATCTAATTGCCTGAGGTTATAGATATAGAGGGTAAGGTGGGGATAAGTTATATACAGTGGTAAGTCTGTGAGATTAGGTATTCTAAGGCTACATATTAATAATACAATAGGGGACAGTAGAGCAATATATATATTACTCTACCAAGATAAAACAATCATCAAGACAATAAGCTGAGAACAGAAACCCTAACCAATATGGTTTAAGGTTTTGGTTAGAGTTTGCATCATGTTCAGAGGTGCAGTCACAAGACATGGGTGTCTTACAAGTAGCACATCAAAAGCATTGAGAGCAAACCACATCAACAAATGTGCAATATGTTGTCAAATCGGTCTATTTGTATTATGAGACATAATATTCATTTTGTATTTACACTGTAACTATGTTTATTTTTATAGTAACTATTTTCAGCACATGTTGAAGAAAAGTCGAAAGGTTTCACCGTTAAGTGTAGATGGCATTGTGCTGCTTCAGAGTGCCTGCTCTTTTACCACCACCATGAATATGTTCAAGCCAGGACCCTAAATGCTTTGCTTCTGCACTCAAAAAATAATCATGATGGTCTTGTAACTGGACGCCTGTTTTTACACTGTTTTAATTATTTTACTTTACAGCTATGGAATGCAACGTCATGACCACGTTTTCAACATTTAAGGGAAGAGGTAAAGCATAAAAGTAAATACATTGGCTGACAATTCGGAAACAGATGAAGAACTGGGTGACCAGAGTGGCCTCGATATACTGATATGTTAAAACTGTCATCCACAATTTTTACAATTTAGTATGAATAGCATGAGTAAGAAACATTGCATTTTCCTTTCTATTTGTAGACTAAATACCTGTCATTGGTGGGACGAGTAGACGTCAACTCCACCTCTAAAAGAATTTTGAGGTGCCTGTTCACTAAGAGTGTTGCACATCAGATTTGTTGTAATTAATCTGAACAGAAAAAAATCCTTTATGGACACTTGATTGTGAAATCCACAGACGGGTAAGCAAAGCAGAAAACTCAAGTGCAGTTATACAGAAACTCTTGTCTCTTTAAGTCTAATAAACTGTTTTACAAAAGATGCTGCAAAGATACATGGATGGACTTTTGAAATTTTATAACATGTTTTGTCTTTCTTTTTTTACTAAAAAAAGCACCAAACAAACCTCCTCTGAGGTTGAGGCAGCCGTTAAACTTTGTATGCAAAATGCAAAAGATATTAATGGTGGAAGAAGTAAACACTATCTTTGAAGCAATAGATGAATACAATTTAACGTTGGTAATATTTTCATTTTGGATATTATGAGTACAGAATGTATTTTTTGTAATGTTTTACAGATTGTATGTTCATAGAGCTTGTTTTGATCACATATATGCATGTATGTATTTTGTTTCTAAATAATGCAGTTTTTATATGTGTATAGTGTTTAAAAGCCATAACCACAATACTGCCTGCCTATATTACTAGAGTAAACCAATTGGGCTTAAATAAAACTTTTTAAAAATACTGTTACATCATCATGCTGGAGAGAAAAGACGTTCCACATGCCTACCTAGATGGGCCTCCTCAAATTGGGACCCACTCCCCAACCTGACCTGACCTGACTGTTGCTTAAGTTTAAGCCTTCTATGTTCCATCCAATATAACAATAGCATGGGTTAAACAATCATAAGATACATTATAAATGCACACATGGGCAGCGGACTCTTCCCAACTGCTCTTATTTTTTAGCGCAGTCTGAAAGTACAGAGAAAATGAACAAAACCCCTAATGATTATTTTCTCTCAGAGACCTTTTACTCAAGTGGAAAAGGAAATAAAGGTTCCATAAAGACTAAAATGAACTTTATTAAAGCATAACCTCATTGTCCGTTCAAATAAGCTGATTAAATATATTAAAACAGTAAAATGAAACACTTTCCCATGCAAAGTTAGAATCTATAGAAAATGCACATTGATCACTTACCTGCAATTGTAAGATTTTTAAAAGCAATTTTAAAGTTCAGAACAACTGAAACAGCGCTTGCTTTTTCAAAAGAAAACCACTGACAAGTATTGAAAGCATAGACAGGATTAACTTCTCCTGCATTATTTGTAATATTTCCTGAACCCCTCAAGTTTCCATTTAAAAAGCTTTACCTTCATTTGACATATTGCACTGTGGAATAGTTGTGCCAATCAAAAATATGCAAGGTGGTAAAGGTGTGCATACAGAAAACCAAAACACAGCACTGCACAACTGGAGATCGTAACATAAGAGGAAGAACAAATAAAGAATTCAAAATTAAAAGTTATTTTAGCTACTGCTGCATGCCACTAACTGGGCTACTAAACTAACTCTGTTAATACACCATTGCTTTTACGTTTAGCGTGTTGAAGAAAAGGAGATGGACTGATTTCTTATTTCCAATGGTTGTCAAATAAGATTAGTCAGGAGTCCCCTTGGACTATGAGGCTTGCCGATGACATTGTGATCTGTAGCAAGAGTAAGGAGCAGGTTGAGGAGACCCTGCAGAGGTGGAGATATGCTCTAGAGAGGAGAGGAATGAAGGTCAGTAGGAACAAGACAGAATACATGTGTGTAAATGAGAGGGAGGTCAGAGGAATGGTGAGGATTCAAGGAGTAGAGTTGGTGAAGGTGGTTAAGTTTAAATACTTGAGATCAACAGTACAGAGTAATGGGGATGTGGACACTTTTTCTATGGTGTCGTTTCTTGTGACTGAAGACAGAGAGATATAATTAAAGTTAGTAAAATTCTTTTATTGATACACACCAGGCAAAGGTTAAATGACAGAGAAGCACAGTCCTAGGACACCTGCCCTTCGTCTGCCCTGAGGGGTCGGTGTCACAAATTTTTATAGGGTTTTTTGTCTTATGACTTTAGTTACACGAGTATTTCAAAATATTAGCCTGAATCAGCATTATCAGAAATCTAAAGGTGGAGTACATCTGTTAGTTTCCTTAGTTTGGGGCCCGATGAGTCCACACCCGTGGCCTTCCATGTAGACGCCCAGAAACAAGAAGTAGCACTTGTACTATAAGCATGCAGGGTCTGCATGACTCCTACCACATACACCATAGAACATGCTTTCAGTCACGGACATCAGATTTGTCAAGCACAAGTTATTGACCTGTATTTTTATTTTTCCACAGGGATTGTGGAAGAGAGGGGATAAAGGGAGTGCAGGCAGGGTGGAATGGGTGGAGAAGAGTGTCAGGAGTGATTTGTGACAGATGGGTATTAGCAAGAGTGAAAGGGAAGGTCTACAGGACAGTAGTGAGACCAGCTATGTTATATGGATTGGAGATGGTGGCACTGACCAGAAAGCAGGACAAAGCTGGAGGTAGCAGAGTTAAAGATGCTAAGACGTGCTTTGGGTGTGATGAGGATGGACAGGATTAGAAATGAGTACATTAGAGGGTCAGCTCAAGTTGGACGTTGGGAGACAAAGTCAGAGAGGCGAGATTGCGTTGGTTTGGACATGTCAGAGGAGAGATGCTGAGTATATTGGGAAAAGGATGTTAAAGATAGAGCTGCCAGGGAAGAGGTAAAGAGGAAGGCCTAAGACAAGGTTTATGGATGTGGTGAGAGAGGACATGCAGGTGATGGGTGTAAGAGAACAAGATGCGTGGGACAGAAAGATATGGAAGAAGATGATCCGCTGTGGCGACCTCTAATGGGAACAGCCAAAAGTAGAAGAAGAAGAAGAAGTGTTGAAGAAAAGGTACAAATAAATTTACAACCCTTACAAGATGAAGATGTCCAAAACATTTATAAATTCCTTTCCTAATTTGCTTAACATGAAGGTGTAAAGCAAATGATAAACATAATTTTAGCTATTACAAGTAATTAAATCCTGTCTTATTACTGTCTGCTTCACTGAAGAATCCGATCTGTATTACAGTACTGTCTTATTGCTGTTAATGTTAGAAATACAACTCTGATATGAAATTACTACATTGAAAGCTCAGTAGATGGCATACTATGTACAGAAGGACCATTAATACGAAGGAAAATAATAGCAAAACAATTAGTAAACATGAAATATATTGTCATACAGTGGTGGGAAAAACTATTTGCCCCCTTCCTGATTTCTTATTCTTTTGCATGTTTGTCACACAAAATGTTTCTGATCATCAAACACATTTAACCATTAGTCAAATGTAACACAAGTAAACACAAAATGCAGTTTTTAAATGATGGTTTTTATTATTTAGGGAGAAAAACAAATCCAAACCTACATGGCCCTGTGTGAAAAAGTAATTGCCCCCGAACCTAATAACTGGTTGGGCCACCCTTAGCAGCAATAACTGCAATCAAGCGTTCTACGATAACTTGCAATGAGTCTTTTACAGCGCTCTGGAGTAATTTTGGCCCACTCATCTTTGCAGAATTGTTGTAATTAAGCTTTATTTGAGGGTTTTCTAGCATGAACCGCCTTTTTAAGGTCATGCCATAGCATCTCAATTGGATTCAGGTCAGGACTTTGACTAGGCCACTCCAAAGTCTTCATTTTGTTTTTCTTCAGCCATTCAGAGGTGGATTTGCTGGTGTGTTTTGGGTCATTGTCCTGTTGCAGCACCCAAGATCGCTTCAGCTTGAGTTGACGAACAGATGGCCGGACATTCTCCTTCAGGATTTTTTGGTAGACAGTAGAATTCATGGTTCCATCTATCACGGCAAGCCTTCCAGGTCCTGAAGCAGCAAAACAACCCCAGACCATCACACTACCACCACCTTTTGAGGTGCTTTTGGTCTACTTCTCTGTGTCAGGCAGCTCCTATTTAAGTGATTTCTTGATTGAAACAGGTGTGGCAGTAATCAGGCCTGGGGGTGGCTACGGAAATTGAACTCAGGTGTGATACACCACAGTTAGGTTAGGGGGCAATTACTTTTTCACACAGGGCCATGTAGGTTTGGATTTTTTTTTCTCCCTAAATAATAAATTCACACAGGGCCATGTAAGTTTGGATTTTTTTCTCCATAAATAATAAAAACCATCATTTAAAAACTGCATTTTGTGTTTACTTGTGTTATATTTGACTAATGGTTAAATGTGTTTGATGATCAGAAACATTTTGTGTGACAAACATGCAAAAGAATAAGAAATCAGGAAGGGGGCAAATAGTTTTTCACACCACTGTAGATGGCCAGGAGCCCTGCCTAGTAGAGACACTAATATTGTAGAAGGACAGGAGGAGAGAGTGTGCTAAGGGCATTATCTTCCCTGAGATGCTAGAAGGCAGCCCCCCTGGGTTGCTGCAGCACCATAGATTTCCGCAGGGCATGCTGGGATTTGGAGTTCACTGCAGCTATGTTGGGTTCCATGGATACCACCAAGGGGAGCTGCGGAAGCCCTACTTGTAGCTTTCACCACACCTGGGATATGATTCCAGACCTCGCTAATACTCCTTGGGTGCAGCTTAAAAGGTGCCACCTGTCTTCACTCCGGGAGCCAGAGTCGGGAAGGGGAGGACAAAGCTTGCTGAGAGAGGAGTGGAGGCGGCAGAGAAAGAGAGAAGGAAGAGGGGGAAGAAGAAAGCAAGGACCGACTGTGCTGTGCTTTGTTGTACTGTGCTGTGGAGGAAAGAAAAAGCTTCTCCTGATGCAGACACTCCTTTGAAGAAAAGATATATTTGCATTCTTTTAATTGTGAGAAAGAACTGTCATCTCTGTCTTGTCATGGAGCACAGTTTAAACTTTTGACTAAAGGGTGTTATTTCATATCTAGAGGGCTCTAATAATGTTAACAGTGTGGGAGAGTTTATAAGGGCTTAAAATATATTAAAATAACTACACAAACATATGGTTTCTATTTCGCAGATTTTCATCTATCGCGGGGGGTTCTGGAACGCAACCCCCGTAATCGAGGAGGGATTACTGTATATATATATACACTACATATATATTGTGGAAGACAGCCCGGACACAGACAGGCAGACATCGTTTTAAGCACCACCACACATTTAATATACAGCTACTAATATTTACAAGTGCCACACACAACCCCAAAACTCCCCCAAAGTCCAGGTTTAACAATGCCTCTCACTTCTCTTCAGGCCACCTCCACTCCTCTCCTCCAAGACTTTGTCCTTCTTCCACCCAACTCCAGCCCTTGAATGGAGGGAGACGGCCCCTTTTATACACACCAGGATGTGCTCCAGGTGCCTCCTGATTAGCTTCTGCCGGCACTCCCCAGTGTGGCGGAAGTACCGGCTGCGCACCTGGAAGCACTCCGGGTGTCCCTGGTCTTCTTCCCCCCAGCATTTCCAGGTGCTGCGGAAGTGCTGAGGGCCAGGGCTCCTCAGGCATTGGGGCGCCCCCTGGCAGTGACCACGGGCCCCAATAGGGTTGAGCTTCCAAGCTCAGTTCCCATGGTCCCCAAGGCAACCAGGGCAGTCGCCCCCACAAAGTCTGGAGGAAGTGTAAGCCCTCCTCCGGTTCTCCTGGGCGTCCCGGCTGGGTACCACACCCAGCCACCCATCACAAAATATGTATATATATATATATATATATATATATATATATATATACAGGTATATATATATATGCATGTGAGTGTTTATAATGATGAGGATCCATCATGAAGTCAGAAGACATCTTGATGCCACTGAACATTCTTTCTGCAAGGGCGTATAGTCTCAGCATATCTCCACTTGAAGAACTGGCTGTGATTTCTGTACTGTTCCTTGGCTGCTCTCTGGCCTGGATATGTATTGTGGACCACCGAGGCATGTACAGCTGCCCTAACATGAAATAGACAGGCAGAGACACAACACACTTTTATTCAAGACTGGGGAAGTGCTTTTCTTCACTTCTCAGAGTACAGCACATGTATAGAGCACTAAAGTGCATGGTTCAGTCCTTTTTGCTCTCTCTCTCTCAATTTTCTTGCTTTCTTCCACTTCCACTATTCCCTCAAGCTTCATCGACTTCCTCCCAACTAGTGGCTGCTGGCTCCTTTGTTAAGGCACCCGGGGGTGCTCCAGGTGCTGGCTGACCTACTTCCAGTAGCACTTCGTGTGGTGAAAGTGTTGCAAACAAGGGCTCAGCAGTTCACCAGGTGCTTCCTAGCAGGGTTAAGCTTCCACATTCCCAACCCGTGGCACTGCTGGATGCCAGAGGGGCTGCCCTCTAGAGCTCCAGGGGAGGTAATCGTCTGGATAAGCTCTCTCCCCCAGACCTTCCATTATAGGGGCATGGGCCCCGGCTGTCCATCACAGTATGTATAAATGATTATACATTGTATTTTTGTGGGAATGGAATTTATCTTTTAAAGCCAAGTGTGTTGTGGAGAAATCTTCAGAAAAAATGAACTGAATGTTCAGAACGGCAGTTAGAGTTTCAACTTTATTGCAGAACACAGGAAACCATTGCAGTGCACACAAAGCTGTCTCAGTTCATGAAATGCGCCCAGTGGGTTGGGTGCGGCTCATTTTTATTTCAGTTCTAATCACAAAACATCCCCGTTTTATACATAAAGTATTTTTCGTCATGCACTTTACATGATATCTTCATAATACTGTAATGACTTTGTGCTATACCTGTTTTCATAACAATTACCTTGACTTTTAAACTCCTTTCCCCTAATAATCTTCAATCTTTTCATAACAATCATTAGGACTCAAAGGTCGTACTTGCCGCCTGGCCCTGAAATTACCACGATCTGATCATGTTTTACATTCCTCACATTCTCACATTTCTAATCTTGATCTAATAAAAATTGGTGAGTCTTTTAATTAATCAGTCCTCATCATTACATTGGACCTGGGGTGACCGACATATGTGAAACTGAACTGTTTATTATTGCACCAGCATCCAGAAAGGCTAAAATCATAAGCAGCTGTCCTGGTAAGCGCAGCACGCAACTCCACTGATAAGGGCTAAGCTGCTGGAGCCGAATGCAAATGGCTGTTTGGATAATTGGCTCTTAAACTCCTCTATAGCTCAGTCTAGCTAACACAATGCAGCCTGCTTTTAACTTGACCATCTAGAAGAATACTTAATATATAAAATTAAATGCAATTTAAAAATGTTTGTATGTTTAAATTGTTTATGCGCTAGCGTGCAAGTTTACTTAGTTTTCTTTAAGTTTAAGGGCCTTGAAGTTTTATGGAAACTTGTTTAGACTTTGGTGAGTCAAAAGCAAAACAAAAGCTTGTTTACTCAGTTCCCTCAAAAACACAGCATCCTTGGTTCATAGAGAACAAGGCAAGTGAAAAGCAAGCAGGCCACATTAAAAACAGAAGCAGCGGCCTATAAAATAATAGTGCCTGTCTATTCCACTTAAAAAAGATATCAAGCAACTGTGAAGAAAACACAGGAACACAGTTTAAGGGTTGGGGGAATCCATCCCCGTATACTGTAAGTCTCAGTAAGAACTTGGTTGTTCAGTACAAAGGTCAGGTTTGCAATAAACAGTTGATAAAGAATGGCAGATACACAGAGCAATTTATGTGATGGGGAACAGTAGTAAGACTGGAGGAAGGGTGACGTGGATGATCTTTCAGCGGAGGTGATGTCATCCGTGAGCAACTGGATATGAAGTCATCATGGTGAGCCCGCAAACAATGTGGAAGCTCCTCAGATGTCAGACTTCAAGCTGTCATTGCATGCAGGTGATAAGCAACAAAGTACGAATTCTATCCATCCATCCATTATCCAACCCGCTATATCCTAACTACAGGGTCACAGGGGTCTGCTGGAGTCAATCCCAGCCAACACAGGGCACAAGGTAGGAAACAAACCCTGGGCAGGGTGCCAGCCCACCGCAGCAAAGTACAAAATATGACTTAAAATGCTTTTTTCCTTTCCAGTTCCTTTTGCCTTCAGAACTGCCTTAATTCTTCGTGGCATAGATTCAACAAGGTGCTGGAAACATTTCTCTGGGATTTTGGACCATACTGCCATGATAGCATCACGGAGTTGCTGCAGATTTGTCGGCTGGACATCCATGATGCAAATCTCCCGTTCCACCACATCCCAAAAGTTTTCTATTGGATTGAGATCTGTTGACTATGGAGGCCATCTGAGTACAGTGAACTCATCGTCATGTTCAAGTAACCAGTTTGAGATGATCTGAGCTTTATAACATGATGAGTTATCCTGCTGCAAGTAGCCATCAGAACTTGGGTATTCTGTGGTCATCAAGGAATGGACATGGTGTGCAACAATACTCAGGTAGGCTGTGGCATTTAAAATATGCTCAATTGCCACTAAGGGGTGCAAAGTGTGCCAAGAAAATATCCCCCACACCATTATGCCACCACCATCAGCCTGAACCATTGACACAAGGCCGGATGGATCCAAGCTTTCATTTTGTTGATACTAAATTCTAACCCTACCATCCAAATGTCACAGCAGAAATCAAGACTCATCAGATCAGGCAACGTTTTTCCAGTCTTCTCTTGTCCAATTTTGCTGAGCCTGTGTGAACTGTAGCCTCAGTAGCCTGTTCTTAGCTGACAGGAATGGCACCCGGTGTGGTCTTCTGCTGCTCTAGCTTCCTCTACTTTAACTTTTGACATGTGCATTCAGAGATGGTCCTCCGCATATGTCAGTTGTAACAAATGGTTGTGATACTGTTGCTTTTCATTTTTTTTTTTTATTTTATTGATTTTATTGAAATCACACAACATTCTATACAAATAGATCAGTTTTACAAGAATAGGATTGAAAACAAATCAACCTCCACCCCTGAGAAAGAGAGCATGGGCAGCAGAATAAAACTTAAACCTAGTAAAAATAAGGAAATAGATAAATTAATAAGTGAATATACATGAAGAAAAAGAAAGAAAAAAAAAGAATAGGGAGAGAATCTGCTTCCTCGGTGCTTTAAAAGCTTATTTTAAAATGTTATTGATTAGATCATGCCAGGTTCTGAAAAATTTCTGCACAGATCCTCTAAGTGAGAATTAGATTGTTTCCAATTTCAAATAGTATAAAATATCAGTTACCCACTGACTTAAAAGGGGAGAGTTAGGATTCTTCCAGTTGAGCAAGATAAGTCTGCATGCAAGTAGTGTAGTAAAGGCAATCACAGTTTGTTTGTTCTTCTCCACTTTAAGCTCATCTGGAAGTATACCAACAAAGCTGTTAGTGGATTAGGCGGGATTGTGACACCAAGGCTGTCTGAAAGGCATTTAAAAATTTTGGTCCAGAAGGATGTTAATTTGGTGCAGGCCCAAAACATGTGACCCAGTGAGGCTGGAACTTAATTGCAGTGTTCGCAGGTTGGATCTTGCCCTGGAAACAATTTGGACAATTGTATGCTTTGTGCATATGGAGCTCGAGTGAATTCTCTGCATTGATACGTTCCACTCCTTTTCTGATATGTTGAGGGAGAGATCCTTTTCCCACTGTCCTCTTGGATCTTTGAAAGGGAGGGACTGTAAAATGGTTTTATAAATTGCAGAGATGCTGTCTGAGTCCTCAAGACTTATCAACATATTTTCCAGTATAGAGGGAGGTGGGAGGTGAGGAAAATTGGGCAGGTTCAGTTTAACAAAGTTTCTAATTTGAAGGTAGTGAAAGAAATGTGTTGCTGGAAAGTTAAATTTTGAATGCAGTTGTTCGTAGAACACAAAGATGTTGTCTATGTACAGATCTCTAAGCAATTTAATCCCAAATGTTTTCCAGACATTAAAAATGCTTATTTTTTCGAGGGTTGAAAAAGGTGGTTCTCGTGCAGAGGTGCCACCGATAAAAGATTCTCTATCTTAAAATGCTTTCTACATTGGTTTCATATTCTGAGTGAGTGAAGCACTATTGGGTTATCAGTTTATTGGCGATCATTTGCATTTATTGGGGCGCAAAGCAAGGACTATAAAGAGGAACTGCAGGATTTTATTTCTATTGCAGACAAAGGGCCTCATGTATAAATGGTGCGTATGCACAGAAATGTTGCGTAAGAACTTTTCCACGTTCAAATCGCGATGTATAAAACCTACACTTGGCGTAAAGCCACGCACTTTTCCACGGTACCGCATGCCTTGTCGTACTCAAGTTCTCCGCTCGGTTTTGCAGACTGGCGGCACCCAGCGTCAAAGCACTGCTACTGTTCCTGTGTGATTACTCCTTATTTTCATGACGCGGCTTTATAAATACACTGAAACTAACCGCATATTGTTTATTAGTGTAACGCATCTGATTGTAATTAACTTGTAACAATATAATGGTCCAGGGAACAGCCATAGTATTCTAAATACCATAACTGATTTAGCGTTGTTACTCTCACTGCACCTTCCTCTTCTTATTTTTCTTCTTCTTCTTTCAGCTCCTCCCGTTAGGAGTTGCCACAGCTGATCATCTTTTTCCATATTACTCTCACTGCACGACTCAGAGTATTTATATCACTGTATCTGAGTGTGAATCACAGCAGCAGCTGATCGGAAAGAGAATTATTGGTATACAGCTTCATGGACACGCTGTCTCAACCACTGCAAAATGTTTTAAAGCAATTCCTGTACGGACCTCGCGGTTCAGAAACAGTTTAATCCCAAGAACTTTAAATGCACTCAATCAATTGCACCTTGTGGAACTGTTTGTACTTATAAATACAATCACCCCACTGTAAACTTGCACTATAGTTATAATATCGCACAACCTGAGCCACTTTATAAAGCGCGTATTTACATATGATGACGATATCATTTTTAAGATGAAATGCAGCAAAATATGTTTATTAAATTATACAGATAAAACTTTAACTTCATTTAAATAATCTATATTCTTCACTGGCTTAACGTCTATTACAGAGCTGATTGTATGGCGATCGGTTACTTTTGGAAAGAAAAGCACTGACTGCAGTGACGGCTACGCCAATATATATCTATACTAATAAAAGGCAAAGCCCTCACTCACTCACTCACTCATCACTAATTCTCCATCTTCCCGTGTAGGTAGAAGGCTGAAATTTGGCAGGCTCATTCCTTACAGCTTACTTACAAAAGTTGGGCAGGTTTCATTTCGAAATTCTATGCCTAATGGTCATAACTGGAAGGTATTTTTCTCCATTAACTGTAATGGAGTTGAGCTGCAAAGACGTGGAGGGCGGAGTTTCATGTGACATCATCACGCCTCCCATGTAATCACGTGAACTGACTGTCAACGCAGTACGTAGAAAACCAGGAAGACCTCCAAAAGCGCTTAAGAAAACATGCATTATATAATTGAGAAGGCAGCGAAACAATAAGAAGCGAGCGAGTGACATATACTACCATATTCATGAGTGCTGCTACCTCGGAAAGAAAGCACGGTGTAAACCTAAACTTTAAATTAAGTTCATAGACAGGCTACGCTGGCGTTTCACATGCCCACAGGTAATGCGGGATACAAGTTTAATGAGAGGACGCGGGATATAAACAGAGTTTTGATCACTTTGTAACTAAGTTAAAATTGTAGGTGAAGGGTGTGCTTATGCAAATTCCGAGAGACTGTGTTTGTGGGGATTGACAGTTAAAGGCGGTGGGGAGTCACGTCATCATCTCCCCTCCCATTCACTCATTTCACTCTGAGCTGAGCTCTGGCTAACGCCGTCTTCGAAGCAACCGTCAGACTGCCACCAAATACTCACAGAAAAATCCACAAGTTAATACACACGCTGTCTCTAGAGTTTCTCCACACTGAATCCTCCAGGCACTACTTACAAAAGGTCACATTGACAATCGTGTTACGTTATTTTTAAAATCTTTCCTTTTCTTAGCACAAGCACAGCTGAGAAGCTTGATGCATGTGCTCCATAACGCGTTAAAAATAATGCATTTAATCACACTTTGCATTACAAGCAAAGGGAGCTTTTGTCAATGCATGATTTCCTGGTACACGATTACATTGATCAGGCATCCCGATTCATTTTACCCTCGCACCACCTTAGTTTGAGAAGAAGTATGAAAAATATGAGGTTAACACAGAAAAACAGATCACCAATTCAAGCTTTATGAATAATCGATTAAGCCATCAATAATTGTTTTGGTAAAGCCATCCTCCTTCCATTTTATAATTTTTCCGCCACTAGCCATGATTAAATGAACGGTAAAAAGTAAGAGCAAGCGGGTGACTTATTTAGGCAGGCATATATATGACAGCAACACTCATGACAATGTCAATCATGTTATGTTATTATTAAAATGTTTCCTTTTCTTTTTCATTACTTCTTTAACACACTACTTCTCCGCTGCGGCGGGTATTTTGCTATATATATAATATATGAATTACCTCCAAAGAGCTGAGACTTTTGATATCATGAGCGTGTGTACAAAAGGGGTCTCCTGCCCAGCAAAAGTCGAGCAGCCAGCGCGCGCATAGCTGTGCCGGCCTTTGAGGCGCTGACTGCGCTTCTGCCTTAAGTCAAAGTGAGCACTTTTAATTTTTTTCATCCTCCCCTGCGCTATAGCCCAGACAAGTGCAAACACGGGACCCCTTTTCTACACCACGGCAAAATAATATTAAGGCGATTCACACTTTCTTTTGCACGTATACGATTTTGAGGTCCTCAGCTCGGATTATGAATACACGCACAGGAGTGGAGGACTGACAGTGCCATCACAGCCGATTAATGGCGGGGCGTCTCACCAGTCTACACAAGACCCACGCGACTGTCCCCAAAAGGCGATCATAGCGTCAGCGAACACATCTCTCTATACTATATAAAAGAAAAGGCAACTTTCCTTTCTTTACACCTTTTTCCTTTTATCCCAAACCAAAGCCTTTCTCTCTTAACACTGCAGAGGACACAAAACTAATTTTCTTTAAATGCGGTAAGGCACATTACCAGAGGCACAAATTTGAACGTTCACATAGAAAATGTAATTTCTATACCACAGCCATCGTCTAGCGCCTTTCAAAAGGGATCTACTACCGAGAGATGATCCATATACATTTTAGCTGCTGTTAGTTACTTACCTGTTGTGTTACACAGTCTTTAAAATGTAGTTTACCATAACCACTCCAGTAGTGCTCAATGTACCTGTACTTCTTAAAACGTTAATGTTTTACTGTTTAATAACTTATAGACTATATTTTATTATTTTTCCCTTGCACTCAGTGACCAAAGCTATACACACACATATAGACACATACAAACATACACACAAGTATATGTATGTGTATATATATGTATGTATGTATGTGTATATATATATATATATACACACACACACATACATACACACACACATACATACATACATACATACACACATATATATATAATTTGTGTGTGTGTATGTATGTATGTGTGTGTGTGTGTGTGTGTGTATATATATATGACAGCAGCAATCCAAGCTGTGAGAAAACAGTAAAAAGGAGGCGTGTCAGACGTCATGGTACATTTTCTGATGCAGCTACCGAAAACAACTTTGTGACGCTGCCGCCAAATACACAAAACAATTACTTTGACAATCATGTTACATTATTTTTAAAATGTTTCCTTTTCTTTTTCTTAACTTCTTTAACACATGACATCGCTGCGAAGCGCGGCTATTTTGCTATATATATAGATAGATAGATAGATAGATATATACAGTGTATGTATATATATATATATATGGATAGATATGAGAACAACACTCATATCAATGACAAAACAATTACATTAACAATCATGTTACGTTATTTTTAAAATTTTTCCTTTTCTTTTTCGTACCTTCTTTAACACACTACTTCTCCTGCGAAGCGCGGGTATTCTGCTAGTTGAATATAAATCAGAAAGAGAAAATAACAACACAGCTAAAAACGCAGCGACAAATTTCGGCAAAAGTTAAATGCTTGTGTCATGAGCACGAGGTGGCTATGCAGTGTCTGCAACGGACATGGCCATCCACCGTGCATAAGCTACTTTACTGACGGGCGGGCGAAGGAGCCACCGATTCTTCCTCTGCCCAGTGCCACCACAAGCCTAGAGCCGCCCCTGCTGCTGCAATAAATTATTTCATCGAAGTGAAACACATGTTTAATAACGTGCTTTAACTCCTATCATCATGAAAATGACATCACGTATACATCTCAGTATTTTAGTTATTCATAGAGCTGTAATATCACGAATGTCATGGATTCTGTGTCCAGTTGGAGGAAGAGAGCCGAGTAGTGTAGTGTAGTGATTCCCACACATAGGCACATAGAAGATCAAATACAAAACAAAGCATTTAACGTGCTACTTTAATTACGATGTGATTTGAGAAACTGGTTAATTAAACGATTTTAAGATGAAGTTTATGATGTTCTACTTTAATGACAAAATAAACTACGTTATTAAAGTGGAAATGTCGAGATTGAAGTTGACATTTCGTGCTTTTTCCCCACTGTGTGCCTTTTTTCTCTGTACCCTAATAAGCTTTCATATGACACTCAGACAGTGGGCTACAACTCGGCTTTTCACGGCGACTTTGATATGTGACTTCTTTTTTATTTCCGGCACTGTGCGATTTTGTGAATGTGAGCTTTCAAGTTTCTCCAACACGCTAAGTCACTCAATCAACTTCCTTTTGTTGATTATACTACGGTTTATTTAAACAAATAGTATGCTTTTCCTTTGCCTCCACTTGGTATTCGCTGAAATTCTTATATTTTCCCCCGTGCTTTTCCTATTGTCTTTTCACAGAAGGCTGCGCTTAAGGGCGATTTATATTCATTTGAATATTCAAAGAGGCGTAATTCTGGGAGGAGTAGGGGCGTTACATAAAGCGCGTGCACGAGCGTTAGTTTTCACGCTGTTTGGGATTTATGTAGCAGAAGAACGTGGAAGTTGGAGTACGCACAGATTCCTGCATCTGGATTTTTCTGTGTGTAAGCACATTTCGGCTTTTGTGCTTACGCCATGTTATAGTGGGAGTTCTACGCACGGCGTTATACATGAGGCCCCAAGTCTGTATATGTTAATCTATTTGTGTCAATGTCCAGGTTTTTATATGTTGTATGTCTGCTGCCCAGAAGTAAAACTGAAAGTTAGGTAGAGCCATTTCACCTTCTGCCTTTGGTCTTTGTAGGGTCACTCTTTTGAAACGTGGATGTTTTGAATTCCAAATAAATGTGGTTATGGTTGACAATAATTTCTTAAAGAATGATTTATTGATGTATATTGGAATACTTTGAAATACAAAGAGAAGCTTAGGGAGGATATTCATCTTAACATTAATTCTTCCAGCTAAAGTGAGATGAAGGGTTGACCAACTATGCAAGTCTTGCTTGATTTTTTCCATACAGACAGCGAAATTTTGTTGATAAAGAGCTTGATGTTTAACCCTAGATATTTAAACTGATCTGCGATGATAAAAGGGAAGGTGTCCAATATTGTGTGCTTGAGAATTCACTGGAAAGAGCACACTTTTGAAATTCTATTAGTGCTGTTAGGAACTGCAGGCACAGTATTTTGTGGGTCTGATATATACAGTACCATATCATCTGCATTCAGAGAAATTTTCTGTTCAAGTCCTTCTCTGATAATCCACTTTATCTCATAAGCATTTCAACAGTGAACTGCCAGTGGCTCAATGGTGATTAAAAAAAGTAGTGGTGACAAGGGGCATCCTTGTCTAGTACCACATTCTAGTTTAAAGTAGTCTGAATTAATGTTGTTAATACAAACTGAAGGGTCTGGATTTGTATACAGTAGTTTGATCCATGCACAAATGTTCGGGCCAAACCCAAATTTCTCCAGTGTAGTGAAAAAGTAGTTTCATTCAATCATATCAAATGCTTTTTCTGCATCCAAGGATAATAAAATCTCTGGGATTTTTGACTTTGCGGGTGAGTATATTACATTAAACAGGCGTCAAAGATTGAACATTAAATGTGGGCCTTTAATAAATCTAGGTTGATCATATGATATTACTGAAGGCAGCACTTTCTCCATCCTTCTATCTAGGACTTTGGAGAGTATCTTAACATCATTACTCAGAAGTGAAATTGGTCTGTATGATGCACATTGTAATACGTCCCTATTTTGTTTAGGAAAGACGATGATTAATGCTTGACGAAAAGTTTGAGGTAGAATTTTATTGTCTCTAGCTTCTGTGAATGTTTCTAATAGGAGGGGAGGTAGCTGAGTGCAGAACTTCTTATAAAATTCGGCAGGGTAGCCATCAGGGCCTGCTGCTTGCCCACTCTTAAGTGACTTTATGGCATCTAACAATTCTGATAGTGCCAACGGTTTATCCAATTCCTCTGCACTAAGAGTATCTATCTGTGGTATCTCCAATGCATCGAGAAATGTATTAGATTGTGTCTGGTCTTCTTTAAACTCAGTAGAATATAAGGATTTATAGTAGTCTCTAAATGTGTGCATTATATTTTTTATGGTCAATGATTATGTCTCTATTTGTGTTGGTAATTGCTGGGATTGCATTGCGAACTTCTTGCTTGTGGATTTGTTGAGCTAAAAGCTTATTAGCTTTCTCTCCATGTTCATAGTAATGATGTCTTGATTTAAAAATGAGTTGTTCAGTTTTTTTAGTTGTCAAGAGGATGAGTTCTGAATGCAGAGCCTGCATTTTCCTATGAAGAGCCACACTTGGACACCTGGCATGTGTTTTGATTTATTCTAGTAATTTTGTTGGTTAGCTTTGATACCTGCTTGGTTTCCAATTTATTTCTGTGGGAAAGATATGAAATAATCTGTCCTCTTAAAAAGGCTTTCAGGGTTTCCCAGAGTATTCCTGCAGAGACCTCTGAGGATATATTTGTCTCTAGAAAAAAAACTGATTTGTTTTGCTATGAATTCTGTAAAGTTTTCGTTTGCTAATAAAAGTGGGTTAAGATGCCATCTGCGTGATGAGTATGTGGGGCATAATGATTTTATCTCCAAGATCAGAGGGGCATAGTTGGAAATAACAATAGTGTCGTACTTGCAGGATTTAATCGTAGGCAAGAAATGGTTATCTTCAAGAAAATAATCAATTCTTGAATAGCAATGATGCACTGGTGAGTAGAAGGAAAATGTTCTTGAATATGGGTTTAGAAATCTCCAGGGGTCTGATAAGTTGTGGTCAGTTACAAATTGTGTAATTGTCTTTGCAGTGTTAGATGTCATCACCCCTGTGACAGGAGACCTATCTAGGTCTGGATTTAAAAAACAATTAAAATCCCCAGCCATTATAATTTTATGAGTGTTCACATTGGGAATGGATGTAAATACATTTTGGATGAATTCCCTATCATCCACGTTGGGTGCATAAACATTAATCAAAATCACTTTACAATTAAATAAATTAAATATAGCAATCATGTATCTCCCTTCAGGATCAGGTACAATATTTGATACCACAAATTAGACTGTTTTATGTATAAGAATTCCCACACTTCTATTTTTTTTTTTTTTGTAAAGCTGGAATGGAACATTTGGCCAGTCCAGTGTTTTTGCAGCCGGAACTGATCCTTACATAATAAGTGGGTCTCCTGTAAAAATACTATTTTAGCGTTTAGACGTATTAGGTTATTTTAATTCGTGATTCAGGCCTTTAACATTCCAGCTCACAAAGTTAACTGTCATGACATGGAAACATTGGTTCTGAATTTTTGATGTCATTTTGTAGTCTTAACCAAAAGTGAGACAGCTTTGACCTTAATTTCCAATTTTCCCAGGGGTTATTGCCATGCAGTCTATTGGTAATTATAAGGATTAAAAGGATAGATTAGAGATAGCTTGCTCTCTTTCTCCCCCTCTGTAGTACAACTTTGCCTCCCCACATGAGGCTGAACCCCACTTCACAAAGTCCCAGTCCTCTGATATGCCTAGAGGCAGAGCACGTCCAAAACAAAACAAGCCCCCAGCTGCAGTGTATGTGAATTAAAATTGAGGTATCTATTGCCAATACAGTCTAAATACTATAAGCATAACAAAAAAAAAAGAAAAGAAAATCTTCAACATTCTTGAAATGTTAAGAGAGTAAACCAAGGGAATGGTGTTAAATAGAGGCCTTGGATAAGCATTGTAAACCCTAGTGCAATAATATCAACAATAAGAAACCAAGGGTATGATGTTTAACAGTCTCCTTTAGAATAATAAAAAAAGAAAAAATAAATAAAAAAAAGAAAAGGGTTACTAATTTAATTTCTTCCACCCATACATACATAAACGTGTAAAACTGTAGTTAAAACAAAAACAGATAGTGACCAAGAAAGGAAAAGAATGTTTAATTACGGTACCAGTGTCATTGCAAGCGGATCAGATAGCCGGTAGGTACACTCCATTGTCAAACGTTGGCACTGTATCTGATTGTGTTCAGCTCTGATGGGAGAGTGTCTCCCACGTGGGGAGAAAATCATGTGGCCGTGGTATCTCTGGCAATCAGCAGCTACCCTGTAAAACACAAGTAGCTCTGATCTCTCTCTCAAAAACATCAAACATTACTCCTTAACTATCTGTAGATGATGCCTGTTGAATAAACAGGTATCGCTAGCTAAGTGGAGGCAAGGTACACTCTAATAAGTGGCGAGAGGTAGACCGAGTCGAATGGAGGCTGGTGAGTGAATGAGGAAGGCCCTGTCCCCCTGGTCTCGGCACAGAGCCACTCTCTCAGATTCACCCAAATAAATTGGTACCACAAGGGAACTATGATACTTAGTGTGATGAGAGAAGTCACAAAATCAACCAAAATGTTCAAGCAAATTCTAGAAAAAAAATCTGATCTGAATTCGTTAAGTAGTTCGCTCGTGAAAAGCGGACAGACATACATACAGATAGACAGACAGGTGTTGGAATTTACATATACTGCTCAAAAAATTAAAGGAATACTTTTTTAATCAGAGAAAGGAAATCAAGTCAGTGAAACTTCTGAGATATTAATCTGGGCAGTTAAGTAGCAGAGGGGGTTGTTAATCAGTTTCAGCTGCTTTGGTGTTAATGAAATTAATAAAAGGTGCACTAGAGGGGCAACAATGAGACGACCGACAAAACAGGAATGGTTTAACAGGTGGCGGCCACTGACATTTTTCCCTCCTAATCTTTTCTGTCAGTTTTGTCACTCGTTTTGCATTTGGCTATGGTCATTGTCACTACTGGTAGCATGAGGCGATACCTGGACCCTACAGAGGATGTACAGGTAGTCCAACTTCTCCAGGATGGCAAATCAATACGCACCATTGCCAGAAGGTTTGCTGTGTCACCCAACACAGTCTCAAGGGCATGGAGAAGATTCTAGGAGACAAGCAGTTACTCTAGGAGAGCTGGACAGGGCCGTAGAAGGTCCTTAACCCATCAGCAGGACCGGTATCTACTGCTTTGGGCCAAGAGGAACCGGATGAGCACTGCCAGAGCCCTACAAAATTACCTCAATCAGAAACAGACTTCATGAGGGTGGCCTGAGGGCCCGACATCCTCTACTGGGCCCTGTGCTCACTGCCCAGCACCGTGGAGCTCGATTGGCATTTGCCAAAGAATACTAGAATTGGCAGGACCACCACTGGAACACTGGGCTTTTCACACATGAGAGCAGTTTCCCCCCCTAGCACATGTGACACACCTGAAAGGGTCTGGAGAAGCAATGGAGAAGGTTATGCTGCCTATAACATTGTTCAGCATGACTGGTTTGGTGGTGGGTCAGTGATGGTCTGAGGAGGCATACCCATGGAGGCCACAAGCTAGACAACGGACACCTTGACTGCCATTAGGTATCGGGATGATATCCTTGGAGCCATTGCCAGACCCTATGCTGGTGCAATGGGTCCTGGGTTTCTCCTGGTGCACGACAATGCCCAGCCTCATGTGGCAAAAATATGCAGGTAGTTCCTGGAGGATGAAGAAATTAGATACCATTGACTGGCCCCCAGGCTCACCTGACCAAAATCCAATAGAACACCTCTGGAACATTATGTGTCGGTCCATCCAACGCTGCCAGGTTGCACCTCAGACTGTCCAGGAGCTCAGTGATGCCCTGGTCCAGATCTGGGTGGAGATCCCCCAGGACACCATCTATCGTCTCATTAGGAGCATGCCCCAACGTTGTCAAGCATGCATAGAAGCACTTGGGGGGTAATACAAACAACGGAGTACAATTTGGAGTTGCTGCAATGAAATTTCGGCAAAATGGACTAGACTGCCACATCATTTTTCACTTTGATTTTCGGGGTGTCTTTGAATTCAGCCCTCAAATTTTAAATAATGCAATTCTTGCTAAGCAGAAGGTAGGTACACTCCATTGTCAAACGTTGGCACTGTATCTGATTGTGTTCAGCTCTGATGGGAGAGTGTCTCCCACGTGGGGAGAAAAGCATGTGGCCGTGGTATCTCAGGCAATCAGCAGCTACCCTGTAAAACACAAGTAGCTCTGATCTCTCTCTCAAAAACATCAAACATTACTCCTTAACTATCTGTAGATGATGCCTGTTGAATAAACAGGTATCGCTAGCTAAGTGGAGGCAAGGTACACTCTAATAAGTGGCGAGAGGTAGACCGAGTTGAATAGAGGCTGGGGAGTGAATGAGGAAGGCCCTGTCCCCCTGGTCTCGGCACAGAGCCACTCTCTCAGATTCACCCAAATAAATCGATACCACAAGCGAACTATGATACTTAGTGTGATGAGAGAAGTCACAAAATCAACCAAAATGTTCAAGCAAATTCTAGAAAAAAATCTGATCTGAATTTTTAAGTAGTTCGCTCGTGAAAAGCGGACAGACATACATACAGATAGACAGACAGGTGCTGGAATGTACATACTCGTATACTGCTCAAAAAAATTAAAGGAACACTTTTTAATCAGTTTTCAAAGTGTTCCCTTAATTTTTTTTTAGTTTATATACAAAGATAGACTGAAAGAAGCTTCAGTGATGGAAGAGCCTACAGCAGTCCTCGGAGGAATACATTTAATAAACTGCCCCTCAGCAAATCATCACATTAGCTTGGTGGAGAGGTATGTGTGTCCCAATGATCATAGTATCTATGAAGTCCACTGCAATTGCCCCTTAAAAGATCACAAAAAGCAAATTGGTCATAGGTAAAGATGGACTTCTACGTAAAGTCAAAGCAAGGACTCTCTGACCTCACCCAGAAATGGGAAACTGGGGCCCTGCACTGCAGCCAAGCCAGGGGTGGGGAGAGCTCATTGGCAAGTTCCTGGTGGTCGAGCCTGGCAACAACAGAGCACTCTACACTGCAGGCGAATGATTGGTTTTGCAGTCATGTAATCAGATGTATGACTGTATGCCTTGTACACTCAGGCAAAGAGAGGGGCTGAACAGTCAGTTGATCACTACCTGGTTTTGAGT
The DNA here is from genome assembly GCF_016835505.1 of Polypterus senegalus. NCBI lineage: Eukaryota > Metazoa > Chordata > Cladistia > Polypteriformes > Polypteridae > Polypterus > Polypterus senegalus. Next base: position 36,063,404 of record NC_053167.1, read on the forward strand.
TGGATTAGATGGCAGGGGAGGATGCCGAACAGACCAAATAAACTTAAACATATAGTGAGAGTTTGCTAGGAACATTAGGCAGATGCCACCCTCCAGTAGAACTTCAACTTGCACATCTGAATTTATTTCTTTCATATTCTAATGGAGACTAGGGAAATCAGACCCAAATGGGCCATATTCCATGCCTCCATTGCTGAGATAGCTGCACAGAGCTGTGGCCGGAAGGTCATTAGCGCCTATTGTGGCAGCAATCCCCGAATCCAGTGGTCAATGTCATCAGTAAAGAGTGCCATCAGACTAAAGAATGAGTCCTTTCGAGCTTGAGTTTGCTTGTGGGATTAAGGGGGAGGCTAACAGCTACCAGCAGTGGCAGTGGAGGAAGCAGACTTTGGTATGGGAAGAACTCAGCAAGAGCATAGAAAATTACTGCTGGTGAGCCTTGAAGCTATTCTGGCAAACCTGGAGGGAGAAGCAGTCTCTACAGTCATGAGACTCGGAGGAGGACTCGTCCATCACTAGAGCTGAAGTCACTGTTGTTAAAATCCTCTGTGGCAGGGCTTTAGGGGTGGAAGAAACTCACCCAGAGTTCTTAAAGGCTTCAGATGTTTTTGGGCTCTCTCAGTGGACAAGATTCTTCAACACAGCAAAGAACTTGGAGAAACTGAAACTGAATTGGCAAATGGGGTTGTGGTTCCCTGAACATATGTACCAGTTTTAAAGAGGAATTACACTCCTCTGCCTCCCTGGGAAGGTCTTCTGGAAAGGAAGATTCAGCAGTCGATTGGGCCTCAGATTCAGGATGAACAATGCAGATTTCGTCATGGACTGTGACCTTAGACACACAATGGGCTTACAGTTGAGTGCGAGGCAGCCTCAATAAGGAGCAGAATCTCCCAAGTCCTATAGATCATGGTTCTCAGCCAGAAAATGGTGGAGTGGCCTCTCTGGGTGGGAAATGGGGTGCTGCCTCAGAGTCTTAATATCTCAGGATCTTGTTTGCAAATGAGGGATGTAGGGAACAGGAGAGAGGCATGTGGATCTGAGTGATGTCCACAATGATGCAGACATTCTACTGGTTAGTTGTGGTGAAATGGGAGTTGAGCAGAAAGGCAAAGCTCAATTTACTGGGCGATGTATGTTCCTACCCTCACCTATGGTCACAAGTTAGAGATAAGGCGAGTAGCATAGACATTTGGGAAGAGCTCCATGTACAGCCTCTGATCCTCCATATCAAAAGGAGCCAGTTGATTAGGATGCCAAACCATGAAGAGACCTTGGGGCAGACTCACGCTGGAGAGATTATGTTGCAGCTGGCCTGGAAAAGGGATGTTTGGGCACCTTTGCTTAGACTACTTCACCCATGACTTGGACCTGGACCAAATGACAGAAAATGGATGGATGGACAGTCTGAAGACAATTTTAGAGTACACAGGTTAAAAATTCTGCCAATAAGCTTCAGTTCACACAAGGTTATAAATTTTAGGCTGCTATTTCGATTAATGTCCAAATAACTGAAAACGGGCATATGAATGAGCTGTATTTGAAATTCAATGAATAATTTGATTTGTGGAATTATATACATTATGAATTTATCTGCAAAGCATATTTAGCACAAGTGGCTTAATGTTTGTACAAATGAAAGACTAAAGAGAAGGGCAATTCATCAAGGTAAAAATCAATACTCTATACGTTTACAACCACAGAATATTAAATAAATTACAAGTTAAACTTAAGACCATTTTAATTATGTGCTTATATTTATACATTTTAAAAATATCAGGCTTTTATTGATGCTGTACATTCCTGAGTACAGTGAAATACTGCAATCTAAACTGCAGTGTAAACATTCTTCTTAAATGTGCCAAGTGCTATTCCTCACACTCTTTTCACTTTGGATCAACTATGCTGGATTAAAAAAAAAAAAAAAATCCACCTTACCAAGTCATCCTTAATGCTTATTGAATGTGATTTTCAATTTAATGATTGGAGAAAAATACCTAAGTTGACCTGGTCAATTTTGGCAGTCACTTAAGTAGTTTTCTTTCAAATCACTGAAACTACAATTGCCAGCCCTGGCATGAATATCTGGCAAAGGGTGAAAATGCAGCTCTGCCCAAAATGAAGCTAGCAAGTGCATGTAACAAGACTAGATCATCATATGCATGGAAGCAAAATTTCACTTAAGCTCACTTGTGAGTAATAGCAATGACAAATGACAATTGCATTTAGCAGATCATTTCTGCTCTGTCTGAAGAAATACTGTGGCTTTAACTTTCATCTCTTTTGTACTCTGCTTCACAACACTAAAAGAACTGTTGAGTAGATAAGTACATTTAAGTGGGTTAGGGTTGTTTGATTGTCCAATATTACATTTTAATAAGGTTTTCTCTTCAGGTGTTATGGGACACCACCAATAGTCAGACAACCACTTTCTCAGATTTTCAGGTGAAACGCCCCCAACACAGAAGAATTTTGCCTGAGGTTTTGGGAAACGGTCTTCCGCTGAATGTAGTGCAGCTGCTGCCAATTAGTAGCCTTCTCAAAAGCAGTCTTAGTGTGCCTGGTGCAAGATGTGGAGAAGAGCAGGGTCAACTAGACGATTAGGAAAATACTGGTTAAATGTGGCAGCGCTAGATTTTTGATATGATTTACTACAGCCATGCAAGAACAATGTTACAAGCTGGAAATGGACAAAATTTAAAACATTCAGCTGGCAGTTTCAAAAAAGGTTTAGCAGAATACAGTTAAAACTAGAGGCATGGTCTTTGCTCAAGGCAGAAAGGAAAGAGACAATGGAGCATACGGTTTGATGATGGCCAAGTTTAGATAAAAAGGGTTAACTTCCTAGAAATCACCAATTCAATGAAAATTTGAGGCAACAAAATTTTAATTCACTTGTTTCAATTCAATGCAGATCAATATCAGAATCTAGCACAACACAGAAGAAAAGTTACAATTTGAGGTAACCTATGGTTTAGTAGGATCAGTCAGAATTAACACTGAACAATAACTTATTTAATATTAACAAATTTACTGGTATTAAAACTATGGCAATTTATACAGTACATCCTGAAGCCAAAAATTCCAATGTAGCTCAAACATCAGCTGCAGTTGGTGATGTTAAAGCAGGACAGGACAGGCTTCAATGAAAAGTGGTTCAGTTTCCTGGTTGACGAACATAAAAGCCATTCAACGACCCTAAAAAAAAAAAATTGCAATTAATATACCTGTAACTAATCTGCAATAATACTTTTTGTCAGGAAAATGGCGTCTCAGACACTTTGGCTTTTTACTATAATGTCAACATTGCTGGTCTGTCAGAGAAAGAAAAGTCATTGTCATGGAACACCATGTCCATTATGTCTCCCCGAAACCCTTGCAAAACTACACTGTTGCTGAATGAAGTAACTGATTGGATTATCAAGCATTTTGAATTGGACCAAAATTCTGCACAGAACAAGTCGAGGCCATACATAACGCACATTTCTAGTCAGTCGGCACAGGTGCAACTGAAATAAAATGGCAAACATTGTCCCTTTAATGGCAATCAGACCCAAATTTTATACTTATTTTAAATTGTGATAATTTTTTGTTATGCCTATATCAAACAGTCATCTTATTCCAGTACTACAATATGAACCACAGATTTTTGGAGACACTTCTATTTTCTATATTCACTTCATGTACATCACATTAACACAGTTAATTTGCACTGTTCATAATATTACAACAAACAATAAAATTAACATGGGTCTTGAGCAGAACTTAAAATAGTTGACCTTAGAATTTACATTTATCACTGCATAATTTAACACTAAATAACAAATTTACTTGCATTATATAGATGATGATTTGCATTGTACAGCTTGAAGCGCAGATAGCTCCACTGTGTCCCAAATACCAGCTGTAGCTCATGGAGGTGATAAAGCGGGACAGGGCAGATTTCAAAGCAGAGAGGTTCAGGTTCCTGAACATAAAGTTAAATGAGCTTAAACGGCAAAAAGTAAAACAGATGCAACATTTATCTAATCTATTTACTAGGAAAATGGTGCCTCAGACGGTTTGGCTTTATACTATAAACTTCAACATTGCCGATCTGTCGGGGAAAGAAAAGTCATCATGGACACCATGAAACTACTGCATAAAACTAACAAACAGGATACATTAGAGAACCAACACTTTACTTTTAACAACCTATAGTGAAAGCACAAATTCCTCCTTAATGTTTCACAATCACCACTTGCAAAAATAAACAAAACACTTTTCTTAATTGAGGTATAAAATGAAGCTAGGACAATATGAGAAAATATTAAGTTACACATTATACATTTGGAAGGGTCCTGTAAGTTAGAAAATTCAATAATTTACATTTAACACTGCATAGTTTCATTTTAAACAAATTTACTTGCATCATAAAAAGGACGATTTGCACTGTAGCCCAAATATCAACTGCACCTCATACAGGTATTAAAGTGGGATGGGTTACTTCATTGAAAAGATGTTCATCTTCCTGGTTGGTGAACATAAATTGGTTCAATGAACCTAAAACAAAGGAAACCATAAATAGTAAAACACCTGCAACCTGTACCTAATCTTTTATATTATTTGTTAGGAAAATGGTGCCTCAGGCAGTTTTGGCTTTTAACTATAAATTTCAACATTGCCGATCTGTCGGGGAAAGAAAAGTCATCATGGGCACCATGAACCTACATCTTAAAAGACAAACATACAGGATAGAGAAGATAATCAACAAATAATTTTTAACAGCCTATCTACAGTGAAGTTTCAAAACCTCAGTCAATGTTTTGAATCAGTCACTTGCAAAACAGACTCAATTTTACATATCACTAAGAGATTCAATCTGTAACAAGAGGTGAATTGTGCAAAAAGAAGGAATTGAAGAGTCCTATGAGCTGGAAAGATCAGTAAGAATTTAAATTCAACACAGCACAATTTTTTAATATTAAACAGATGTACTTGCATGAAAAAGATGACGATTTGCACAGCATAGCTTTGAAGTGCAGACCATTGTAGCACAACCTACCAGCTACAGCTTATAGAGATGTTAAAGCAGGGCTGGTTCGGATTCCTGATTGATGAATCTAAAAACCGTTCAAAGACCCTAAAATAGAGAAAATTGTAAACAGTAAAACACATGCAACTTGTACCTAATATTTTATGTAATTTATTGTTAAGAAAATGGTGCCTCAGACAATTTGGCTTTTTACTACAAATTTCAACATTGCCGATCTGTCGGGGAAAGAAAAGTCATCATGGACACCACAAACCTGCTTCTTAAAACAAATGTACATGAAAAACAAGAGGACTAACAATCATTTTTACTTTTACAACCTATCTATAGTGAAGGTTCAAAACCTCACTCAGTGCTTTTAATCTACACTTGCAAAAATAAGCTAAAATTACTCCATTTTATAGGTCAATAAGAGAATCTATAACAAAAAAAAGTGCTAGGCTAATCGTGCAAAATTATACAACTGGAAGAGTCCTGTGAGCCGGAAAGATCAGTCAGAATTTATTCAACACAGCACAATTTTTGTATATTAAATAAACAGATGTACTTGCATGATAAAGATGATGATTTACACTGTATTGCCTTGAAGTGCAGACAATTCCATTGTAGCCTGATTAATGAATATAAAATCGTTGAAAGTCCCTAAAATAGAGAAAATTGTAAATAGTAAAACACATGCAACTAGTAGCTAATCGTATGTAATGTATTGTTAGCAAAATGGTGCCTCAGACAATTTGGCTTTTTACTATAAATTTCAACATTGCCGATCTGTCGGGGAAAGAAAAGTCATCATGGGCACCATGAACCTGCATCTTAAAGACAATCATACAGGATAGAGAAGATCAACAACAAATAATTTTTAACAACTTCTCTACACTGAAGCTTCAAAACCTCAGTCAATGTTTTGAATCTGTCACTTGCAAAACAGACTCAATTTTACATATCACTAAGAGAATCAATCTATAACGAGGTGAATCGTGCAAAATGACAATTGGAAGAGTCCTGTGAGTTGGAAAGATCAGTCAGAATTTACATTCAAACAGAAAACAATTTTTTTAATTGTAACCCTTTTAGGGCGGATATCGACTTTTGTCGACCGGAGGGGTTGAGGGCGCATGTCGACATCCAGGGGTAGAGGGCGACAATCAGCTGTTAATGGCAACAAACCTCACTGTTACATCAAAGGAATTTCCTCTCTGCTTGGAGGAATGTTAAACTCATTGACTCTGCATCTAATTCATGCGCGTGCGTGAGTTACAAAATGTAAACTGTAGTAAGGAACAAGATGGCATTGACATCTCACTAGGGAGTGAAGCGAGTGTAGAGAAGAAAATACTCAGCAGATGATGTTTTGTGCTTGATAGCCGAGTTGGACGCTGATTTTTCAGAATCTGATTTTGTTGACAGTAATCAGGAGATCAAGCAATAGAGTGAGGAACTGGCATCAGCTGATTGGACACCAGCCGATGCCACCCCAGCTGAGCGCATTCACACAGCCAATGCACCTATGGCAAGATTTGTGTGGGAGGTATACCCAGACATTGATCCGTGGGAGCCAAACTGGCTACCAGACTTCACAAGACAGCATGGCTTGCTGTTGGATGCGACAGATTGCTAGCCGCTGGACTACTTCAGACTGCTCTCTCCTGATGCGGCTTTTCAGCTACTGTCAGACGAGAAAACAGGTATGCAGATCAATGTTTTGAATCGCGGACTGCGCTTGCACCGCATTCTCGTTTTTCAAAGTGGAAACCCACAACAATGACAAGATGAAGGGCTTTGGGGCATTAAAAATAGATATGTGACTAGACTGGGGATAGAACTTCAGGAAGCACTGGTCCAAATGTGCTTTGTCCCCTGGCGGCTTTGGACAGATTATGCTGTGTGATAGGTACGTGCTGCTGCAAAGTTTTATTCACTTCTATGATAACGAGAAGCAAATCCCAAAGGGTGAGCCAGGCTATAACCCCATGTATAAAGTTCAGCCCCTGCTTGACATTGTAGAACCAACACAAACAATTTTATCAACCTGGCCGTGATTTGTCTGTGCATTAATCTATGATAAAATACAAAGGACACCTTTTTTTTTTTTGCCAATATATGCCAGGCAAGCCCACAAAGCATGGCATAAAGGACTTTGTACTGGCAGAAACAAACACTGGTTTCTGCCTGAAAGTATTCATTTATACAGGAAAATATTTATTCCAAAGAGAGAAATGTCCCTTGACAAGTCAGGGTCTGTTGGAGCTGCTTCAGGGCTATGAACATTTGGGTCATGTTGTGTACATGAACTATTTTTATACATGCCCAGAATTGTTCATGGAGCTACAGAGCAGGGGAATTGGAGCTTGTGGCACAGTGAGGGTGAACAGGAGACACATGCCTTCACAGTTGAATCCAGACAGGCTGAAGAGGAAAAGAGGTGACAATATGGTTTTCATGTGGGCAGAAAACTGGGTGGCAGTGGCATGGCACAATGTCAAGTGGGTGATTTGTCTCTCTACGGTACACACTAACAATATATGTGAGAAAGTGCAGCAACAGACAATTCAAAAGGAAGCACCAGTGAAACACATACTGTAAGCAGTGCAATGTGGCGATGCATGCAATTGGCTGCTTTGAGTGTCATACTTTGCAGGACTTTGCTGTTTAACATGTATGTAATATGTATGTGAAATCATATAGTATGCAGACTCATACAACATGCAAGACAGTAACATTTGTCAAAAGTAAAATTTTGTTGATTTGATATGTTAAACCATTGCTTTGTGTTCTTTTTGGAAAAATATTCAGCCCTGGGAGTAAAAAAAATAGCCCTAACAGAGTTAAACCAATATACCTGCATGATAAAGATGATGATTTGCACAGTGTAGCCTTGAAGTGCAGACAATTCCATTGTAGTCCAACTACCAGCTACAGCTTATAGAGATGTTAAAGTAACATCGGGTTCGGGTTACTGATTGATGAATCTAAAAAGAGAAAATTGTAAACAGTAAACAGGTGCAACTTGTAGCTAATCTTTTATGCAATTTATTGTTAAGAAAATGGTGCCTCAGACAATTTGGCTTTTTACTACAAATTTCAACATTGCCGATCTGTCGGGGAAAGAAAAGTCATCATGGACACCACGAACCTGCTTCTAAAAACAAATGTACATGAAAAACAAGAGGACCAACAATCATTTTTACTTTTAACAACCTATCTATAGTGAAGGTTCAAAACCTCACTCAGTGCTTTTAATCTACACTTGCAAAAATACATTAAAATGACTCCATTTTACAGTTCAATAAGTGAATCTACAACAAGAAAAAATGCTAGGCTAATCATGCAAAATGATACAATTGGAAGAGTCCTGCGAGTCGGAAAGATCAGGCAGAATTTACATTCAACACAGCACAATTTTTTAATATTAAATAAACAAATGTACTTGCATGACAAAGATGACGATTTACACTGTATCGCCTTGAAGTGCAGACAATTCCTTTGTAGCCCAAATACTATCTACAGTGTGTAGAGATGTTAAAGCAGGACAGGTTTAGGTTCCTGATTGATGAATGTAAAATCGTTCAAAGTCCCTAAAATAGAGAAAATTGTAAATAGTAAAACACATGCAACTAGTAGCTAATCTTATGTAATGTGTTGTTAGGAAAATGGTGCCTCAGACAATTTGGCTTTTTACTATAAATTTCAACATTGCCGATCTGTCGGGGAAAGAAAAGTCATCATGGACACCACAACCCTGCTTCTTAAAATAAATATACTTGAAAAACAAGAGGACTAACAATCATTTTACTTTTAACAACCCATCTATAGTGAAGGTTCAAAACCTCACTCATTGCTTTTAATCTACACTTGCAAAGATAAATCAAAATGACTCCATTTTACAGGTCAATAAGAGAATCTATAACAAGAAAGGAAAGTGCTAGGCTAATTGTGCAAAATGATACAACTGGAAGAGTCCTGTGAGTTGTAAAGATCAGTCAGAATTTAGATAGATACTTTATTTATATTCAACACAGCACAATTTAATATTAAACAGATTTACTTGCATGATAAAGATGGCGATTTGCCAAGTACAGCCTTGAAGTGCAGACAACTCCATTGTAGTCCACCTAACAACTACAGCGTATAGAGATGTTAAAGCAGGACAGGTTCAGGTTCCTGACTGATGAATATAAAATTGCTCAAAGACCCTAAAACAGAGAAATTGTAAATAGTGAAACACATACAACTTGTAGCTAATTTTATGTAATTTACTGTTAGGAAAATGGTGCCTCAGACAATTTGGCTTTTTATTATAAATTTCAACATTGCCGATCTGTCGGGGAAAGAAAAGTCATCATGGACACCATGAACCTGCATCTTAAGACAAATATGCAGGATAGAGAAGAAGATAAACGCATTATTTTTACTTTTAACAACCTATGCACAGTTTTGAATCTGCCACTTTTAAAAAAATAAATAAAAATTACTAAATTTTACATGTCAATAAGACAATCGATAACAAAAGGCTAATCGTGCAAAATGATACAACTGGAGGAGTCCTGTGAGTTGGAAAGATCAGTCAGAATTTACATTTAACACTGCACATTAAACAGATGTACGTACATGCAAGACATAATTCCACTGTAGCCCAATTACCAGCTACTATGTCATGAGTGATTAAAAACTGAATATCTAAAAAACCTATATTTTAAAATTGGTTGATTATTTTTAGTAGATAGACCAAATTTTCTGGAAATGTGAATTACATTATAAGCTGAGTCACTGCTGATATACAAGTACTTATCTAAAGTGTGCATCAAAACCACAATTCCTTACAATGGTGTTGAACAGCAGTTAGTGATCAGTAAATGGTACAGGGTTATTAGGGTTCATGAAAACTAACCCTAATAACTTCTGACTAAAGCCAGAAATATCAGTGAAAGTATAATTTTCATTTAAATAAAAAGTTAAAAATGACAATAATGCCAAAGCAACTAAAAAAATAGAATAGTAAAACCACAATAGTTATAAATTTTGTCTTCAGTTCACACTTTAGATTTATTGAGAGGCACTGGCCGACTAAAAAGGACCTTAAATTCATTACGAGTTTTCAGAAAATATAGATCAAGCCTAAACAAAAACTAAACTGAAACTAGATGGGCTCTTAAACACACAGAATCATGAATATGTACAAGCTGTACTGTTTGAATAAGGTGGGAATGTAAGAACATAAATAATGCTTACACTCTCAATTTATTAGCCTTTGTTTACACCAATATCAACTAAATTAAACACATACATAAAAAAAATTGCACCTTAAGGATTTTTTTACTTACATGATGTGTAAATGATTATTTGCATAGTACAGACGGAAGCACAGACAGTTCCACTGTAGCCTAAATATGAGCTGCGACTCTTACAGGTGTTAAAGCAGGACACACATCGACAAATAGGATCAGATTCATGGTTGACGAATATAAAATCATTCAATGACCCTAAAACAGAGAAAACGGCAAAACTTAAAACACATGCAACTTGTAGCTAATTTATTGCATTTATTGTTAGGAAAATGGTGCCTCAGACAGTTTGGCTTTTTATTACAATTTTCAACAATGCCGATCTGTCGGGGAAAGAAAAGTCATCTTGGACACCATGAACCTTTTTCTTAAAACAAATTCATAGGAAAGAGAAGAGGCAACAAATCATTTTTACTTTTAACAACCTATCTACAGTGAAGATTCCATTTCAATTATGGATGCCAGATAAAAACCCCATGTTACAAATAGGTTAACCCTTTGAATCAGGTGAAAGTAGGTGACTGGCTTATCCGTCACTATTTTGGGATGATTTGGTGTGGAATATCATAGTACAGGAGACAAACCTGCAGGCAGAGTATGTAAAGGAAAAGAAACCTCATAACTACAGTGCCAAATCTTTTGATCCAGTCACTGTCCCTGAACCGAAAGCATTTTTTGGGTGCCGAATTGCCATGGAGCCATTGATTCATAAAAACAGATGTGAACAGTACTGGAAGCAGAAGGGGAGCTGGATCACTGCTACGCCTGGATTCGCTAAGGTTCTTAACTTAGGACAGATTTTTAGCCATTTGGTCGATGTTGCACTGTGCAGATGAACGAAATATCCAGCTGTGAACAAGATATACAAGAGCTGACCAATTTTTGACATCATTGTGGCTAACTTCCAGCAGCACTATGTTCCAGCGAAGGTATGATTCCAATGAAAAATGCATTTAGTATAAAATAGTACATAAAAGAAACTGATCAAGTGGGACATAAAGACATTTCTACTGTGCAAGAGTACAAGCAGTTATACAATGAATGCAGAAGTGTACATTGGAAAGTTGAAGATGATTTGCATCTGCTTGCTGAACTGGGAGTGACTGGTTCCTTGGTAGTTGGATTGTGCAAGCCATTCGAACGACCAAAATCACTGTACTGTATATTTACTGACCATTTTTACACTTTCGTAACTGTCACAGCATACCTGTTGGAGAAACAATGCACAAAGCTCTATGATATAGCGCTGACCAACAGAAAGAAATTTCCCCAAAAAATTGCAAAGAAAATGGAATGTGGTTCTCATTCACTGCAGCTCAATGGTAAGACAGATTGGTTTCTTGTCACACCAAGCAACAGCAGCTATCTCCTGGCAACTAAATATGTCAGGTTTTGTGCTACAATGCCAAGAAACACAAGCGCACACCAGTCTCGTGCCCAGCTGTGGTGAAGGCTTACAATTCCTACATGGGTGGCATTGACAAGAACAATACTAATGAATAGTTACAAAGATGCAGACACCACTACAAGTGGCCAAGATCTCTCATGTTGAAGTTCTTTGTGTGATGTGCATTCAATGCATATGTCATACAGACCCACTACAAGCCACACACAGCGAACCTGGAAAACGTGTTCACAAGTTCCAGATTTTTGTTGATGAACTGTGTCATGACTCAGTAAGGACACAACGTTGCATGCTGGGGCAAATGAAACACGGCTGCAGAATGAAGCCAATATCCCACTACACTTACCCGAGTGACCGCAAGGAGCAACTTCAAACAACTGATGTGCTGTCTGTTCGGAGAAGTACAACCAAGCAAAGATAGTGCATCCAAAAGTGAAGGACACAGACTTGCCAAGGTGTAGTAAAACTGCACTGGTGCAAATCGTGCGAGGTGTTTCTGTGCACTGGTTCTGGCAACAAAAACCATTTTGAAACATATCTTTCAAAGGTTCAGTTCTGGCAATTGGTCATCAAAACGTAGCTGTATTGACGGTACTTGTGACAAAAACTGTGCACCTTTATCTTGATGTATTCTCTATGAAGCCATTGTAAAACTGCACTGATATTGAATCATCTTGAATTAGACCAAAATTGTGAGCAAGAGACACCATGTCTGCACTTCATACAACTCTTATCAGCCAGCACTACATCCAATTCTATTAAAATGCCAAGACAGCCCTTCTGAACTTCAATCACATGTAGATCCAAAAAACTTTATACCTACCAGAAGTTACTATAAACCCATGGAAAAGACCCATCTTTCAATTCCAGTACTACATTAAATTACCAAAGATATTTCAGTTGGGCTATCACTTAAAGTACAGTCCTAACAGCCTCTGAAGAAGGAAACAATACATTCAATATGCATCATCACTTAAGCATAACTTTTTTAAAAATCAATGACCCATAATCAGACAGAAATAATTAAAGGCTTAATAGGATGTTGGGGCATGTTATTTTATGCATAGCAAATACAGGCATGAATTGCTTAACATGTAAAACAGATGGTGTGCATAAAATTAAAGTTGTGGTGAGCTAAGCAAGTAAGCAGATATGCAGAGGATATTCCGAGTAAACTCCCAATTATTCGAAGTTATGTTTTCTAAATGCTCATTACAATGAGGGAAGTCATAACAAAGGCAGCATGTAATATTCACCTTCACTGTCAGACTTAACATTTTTATCTAAAATGAGTTTGCATTCTATACTACACCAGAGCTATCTTTGAGCAGCCTGAGAAAAGATACATCAGGGATAGATTTACTTGTGGGGAAAAAAGGAATGAATCTTTTCACTGCATTACACCAAGAAACTGCTCACACTACAATGACCAACACTAGACAGCAAGGGCAGAATATGTATGGAAGATATTAATTTTAAAACTGGAACTGCATTACATAAGTGCTGAGGCGAGTTAAGCCTGATGCAAGAAAGGTTTTGCTCATTAAAGTGAGGTTTACTGAGGTGGATGGTGTTCACTCTCTATCAGAATATGCGAGTGCAATGGCTAAGGAGCCACTCAAAGGTCAAGTGCCGGCTGTGAAAAGTGTACACAAACACACAGCGCAATCAAATATTAGTCCGATTCCCTGTATTGGTAGTATCTGTACAAGTATTGACACATTTGTGTCAGGTTACGAGTCCTGCATTTCATTTACAGATTTCAAACAGCCCATGATATATCACAAAAGCAATACTGCTCTTCAAAGACAACAATCTAAAATAGAACGCTAACTTTAATATAGTTTAAACTGTTTTAAGTTATAGCACAGCAGTTAGAAGTGTATGTTTGGGATGAGCATATTTGATTTGTTATATTCTAACAAACACAGCAAATGGAAATTTTCTTTTCAGTTGTTGCTTATCCTTAATGGGAATGATGTATGATGAAAATATCATCATACTGAAATCGGTTTAAGACTATTTAATCCCCAACATTTAACCAAATACCTGTTTGTTTTCTGCCTTTGCTATTGAATCACTACATAATCATCACAAGAAGCATTCAGAAATAAAACTAATCACAAGGGAAGGGCTTGAAATTTTTTGTTTGATGTCAGCCAATTTGAAGATCTCTGACTGCGGTGAGAAATTAAGAGGATTTCTGACGTGCAGCTAATAGACTAGACCAATACTAGTTTATAGGGTCAAGATTGCCATAAGTATAGCAGATAATGTATGAGTGACAGTCTGTTATGATGAGAAGCAATAAACTAAGGTGGGTTAGACATATGGAGCAAAAGGCAGGAGAGGATTTAGATGAAGATGGTGTTAGATGATGTGAAGACATACACATTCTTTTAAGGAATGCTCAGGAATATAGAATCAGAGTTAAAAAGATTTGAGACAACTGACTAACTGGAGTAAATTTGGAAACTTTTGCACAAACATTGAAAAAATTTCACTTGCATTATATAGTTGATGATTCTCACAGTACAGCCTGAAGCGCCAATAATTCCACTATATGAATTACCAGCATGCAGATTTTAGAGGTGTTAAAACAAGACGAGACATTAAAGAATGCAGTATCAGCTCCTGCCCTATGAATGCAACTGCACCAGATCTATATTAGAAAGATACACTACAGGTAATTTAAGGGCAACAGTATCACAGGACCTTAAAGGTTTAAGTAATCCAAATACATTTTTTTTTTTTTTAAATTAGGCATGTACAATGCAATACCTGTGTGATGCAAGACTTTTTGAAGAGTGCCAAGGAGGACGTGTCTGTACCCCTTGAAGGCTCTGTCTGTAGGTGATGTCAGCTGATTCAGCAACTGGAGCTCAGGGTCACTGAATCAGAAGAGAAGGTAGGTAGCTTACATTGCAGTTGAAAATTGGTGGACCTGACCCCTAATGTGGCACATGGAAACAAGATGAAGGGTGCACACCATCCAAGGGCACCAACCTCAGAATTGGAAGTATTAAACCCTTCTCAGGTCCTTGCAGAGCTGGATGGCGAGTCTGAAAACTTTGAAGAGGTAGGCAGGGATGAGAGGCCTCAAAAATGGGTTTGCTCAAGAGACAGTCTGACACAGTGTGCTGCCTTCTAAACGCACAGGTGGGAGACCTCCCTGGAAGGGTGAATAAACTCTTGGCTGAAGGGGGGTTGGTTATACAGGGTGGGCCATTTATATGGATACACCTTAATAAAACGGGAATGGTTGGTGATATTAACTTCCTGTTTGTGGTACATTAGTATATGTGAGGGGGAAAACTTTTCCAGATGGGTGGTGACCATGGTGGCCATTTTGGATCCAACGTTTGGTTTTTCAATAGGAAGAGGGTCATGCGACACATCAAACTTATTGGGAATTTCACAACAAAAACAATGGTGTGCTTGGTTTTAACGTAACTATATTCTTTCATGAGTTATTTACAAGTTTCTGACCACTTATAAAATGTGTTCAATGTGCTGCCCATTGTGTTGGATTGTCAATGCAACCCTCTTCTCCCATTCTTCACACACTGATAGCAACACCGCAGGAGAAATGCTAGCACAGGCTTCCAGTATCCGTAGTTTCAGGTGCTGCACATCTCGTATCTTCACAGCATAGACAATTGCCTTCAGATGACCCCAAAGATAAAAGTCTAAGGGGGTCAGATCGGGAGACCTTGGGGGCCATTCAACTGGCCCACGACGACCAATCCACTTTCCAGGAAACTGTTCATCTAGGAATGCTCGGACCTGACACCCATAATGTGGTGGTGCACCATCTTGCTGGAAAAACTCAGGGAACGTGCCAGCTTCAGTGCATAAAGAGGGAAACACATCATCATGTAGCAATTTCACATATCCAGTGGCCTTGAGGTTTCCATTGATGAAGAATGGCCCCACTATCTTTGTACCCCATATACCACACCATACCATCATTTTTTTGTTCCAACAGTCTTGGAGGGATCTATCCAATGTGGGTTAGTGTCAGACCAATAGCGGTGGTTTTGTTTGTTAACTTCACCATTCACATAAAAGTTTGCCTCATCACTGAACAAAATCTTCTGTAAACTGAGGGTCCTGTTCCAATTTTTGTTTTGCCCATTCTGCAAATTCAGTGCGCCGATCTGGGTCATCCTCGATGAGATGCTGCAGTAGCTGGAGTTTGTAAGGGTGCCATTTGTGAGTAGCTAATATCCGCCTAAGGGATGTTCGACTAATGCCACTCTCCAGTGACATGCGGCGAGTGCTATGCTGTGGGCTCTTGCTGAATGAAGCTAGGACAGCCACTGATGTTTCTTCATTAGTGACAGTTTTCATGCGTCCACATTTTGGCAAATCCAACACTGAACCAGTTTCACGAAACTTAGCAAGCAGTTTGCTAACTGTAGCATGGGAGATGGGTGGTCTCATAGGGTGTCTTGCATTGAAATCTGCTGCAATGACCCGTTTACTGCATTCACCAGACATCAACACAATTTCTATCCGCTCCTCACGTGTTAACCTCTGCGACATGTCAATGGCTGTAAACAAAGAGAAACTTGTAAATAACTCATGAAAGAATAAAGTTACGTTAAAACCAAGCACACCATTGCTTTTCTTGTGAAATTCCCAATAAGTTTGATGTGTCACATGACCCTCTTCCTATTGAAAAAACAAAAGTTGGATCCAAAATGGCCGACGTCCAAATGGCCACCACCCATCTTGAAGTCCCCCTCACATATACTAATGTGCCACAAACAGGAAGTTAATATCAACAACCATTCCCATTTTATTAAGGTGTATCCATATAAATGGCCCACCCTGTAGATAATGTTGTCACTGTCCACATTGGAACAAATGACATATATAACAGGTACTTGCCAAACTGAGGAACAGGATCAGCCTGACATGTTAAAACACCCCCTCCCCAACGCTATCCCCAAGGAAGCTCAATTAGTGGGGGAAAAAAGATCTTAATGTATGGTGTGACAGAAATGGTGTATAATAAGCAGGGTAACATTGTTAACTAGGAATTAGTGAGGATTATGATATTTTACTCACTTTACATTTTTTTGGTTTGTCCCAAGTTTGTTATATAATCTGAATAATTACTTGAATTGACTAATTGTGTTCAAGTGGTACTTAAACTGATCTAATATTGGACTGCAAAACAGATTAGATGTTTATGTGTTATGAAATTTGATTTTAACAAACCAAAAAATAATTGCTAGACTAATCATCAAAGAAATATCAATATTTGATGAGAAAATACTTTATATTGGGTGAAATTTTTATTGTATGCCCAAACTACTATAAAGGCCATGTACATTACACAACTGGGAAATTTTCAGTCGTAGACTACACTTTACATAAACTTAGTAAGTCAGAGGTAGTCACAGAGTTACACATCTCCAGAGACTCTGTCCAAATAGTCCTCGTCTCAACAAAATCAAAAAGGATGCACAAGTGCTGATAACCACTGACCACCAACCCAGAAGTACAGTGCATATAACCAAGCAATGAGGAATAAGGAACGTGGGGGTTTTCAATACAGTAATCCCTCGCTATATCGCGCTTTGACTTTCGCGGTTTCACTCTATCGCGGATTTTAAATGTAAGCACATCTAAACATATATCACAGATTTTTCACTGGTTCGCCGCTTTCTGCAGACAATGGGTCTTTTAATTTAGGTTACATGCTTCCTCAGTTTGATTGCCCAGTTGATTTCATACAAGGGACGCTATTGGCGGATGGCTTAGAAGCTACCCAATCAGAGCATGTATTACATATTAACTAAAACTCCTCAATGCTGTAAGATATGCTTCCCGCGCTGTGCTTGTTTGCTTCTCTCTATCTTTCTCGCTCTCTTGGCCTGACGGAGGGGGTGTGAGCAGAGGGGCTGTTTGCACAGAGGACACGGACGCTCCTCTACAAAATGCCGCTTTATCGGCGGTGCTTCTGTATACTTAAAAGCATGTATTGATTTTTTGATTGTTTGCTTTTCTTTGCTAGCGCTCTCTCTGACATTCTCTGCTCCTGACGCGCTCCTTTATGACGGCGCTCCTTTGAAGATAACATATGTTTGCTTTCTTTTAATTGTGAGAAAGAACTGTCATCTCTGTCTTGTCATGGAGCACAGTTTAAACGTTTGACTAAAGGGTGTTATTTCATGTCTAGAGGGCTCTAATAATGTTAACAGGGTGGGAGAGTTGATAAGGGCTTAAAATATATAAAAATAACCACACAAACATATGGTTTCTACTTCGCGGATTTTCACCCATCGCGGGTTGGGGGGTCGTGGTCTGGAACGCAACCCCCGCGGATCGAGGAGGGATTACTGTATTGCAAACAGAAGTGAGACTCTCTGCCTTAAGGTCTTGGGTTTTACATACACAGGCAGAATGGAAAAACAATGGAGAACTGAGATTTCATCCCTGAAGCAGCACTTGCGTTCAGAAAAAGTTGCAATCAATGATTTGTTACAAATGTGAAACTGCGGAAATGTCATACAGACAGGTAACTGACATCCCCAGAGGTTTCTATTCATATAGACTGACATACCCAGGCGACAAGATCAGCAACTACAGACGTGTTTGACATATCTTCCAACTATGAGTTATATACAGTAATGCAACATGAGCTTTAGCACTCTATTGATGTCATGTTTAATCTGCATGCCTTTGAAAAGCTATATTGGATGAACAACATGATGCAAATTACAACAAAAGCAACATACAGGAAACCCCTAAATTGGATTTAACAGGCCCTGACTCATTAAGACAACAAGAAAAAACTCAAACACCCTTGAAGAAAAAAATATTAAGAAGGGCAATTCAAAGAGATACCATACCCCCTTTCACATAGGCTCGGCATACAATGGGTGTCAAAAATGGGGTAAAAATATAATGCTTTTATATGCTATACAGATATTATGTTGTAAAGTTCCTAAACCAAATCACAGGACTTGAGCAGATTATTGGATTTAAAAAGAAAAATAGACTAGAACTGAATGTTTGGTTCATTGGCAGGTGGTGGTGTAATTTTGCCAGCCTACATACACATTTTAAGATATTAAATATTACTGCTATTAGTGAATGGAATTCAAAAATAACTTTTTTTTAGACTTGCTCATTAACACAATTGCATTTAATTATCATTATTGGAAATGACCTTTTAACATCATCTGTTAGGTTTAAGGTGAATGCATGTTTAATTAAAGATAGTTCTTTCAATAACAATTACTTTTCATATATGCAAAGACTGCAATGGGAAAAACTTAATATGGAACACTTAAAACTCAGTTCTGCTAAAATATAAAAGTCTGCTGGCTAAAGTTAACCAGATGTCTCGAGATTGGTTGGGGGGATAGGGGAGTAGGTGGACTGAATCCTATTTGCACTTTTGGGTTATTTTTGTAAAATGCAATTGTTTTAAGGCTATGTATCTGAATTTTGCAAACTGCACAAGGCATATAAATAGAAGTATATTTAAATATTTCCTATTTTACAAAAAAAATCTAAATTTCCATGTCTAAACTGAAAGTGAACCTAGTTTTTTGGTTATTTCAATTAGTGATCTTTTTATATACTACTGCTAATTTTTAAAAACTACTGCCAACGGTTTAGAAATTTCTATAGTACTTCCAGCAGATTTATTCAGATTGCTACTTTGCTCATTTTTAAATTTTAACTTCTTTAATGAAAATTCTATACTTTGCTCCATTAATATTAGGGATGTTCACACAAAGGATACCCAGTAACTAAATTATCTGCATTTTTAATTTATGTAACACCCCCTTCCTAATTCTTGTAATATTTTCCATTAATTTGATTTCCTCTTGTAGAAAAAAAGTGCGCTGAACAAGTTATCAGATTTCCACTCTGGGATACGCAACACATTAGAACTGCGATTGTCATACTTGTGGTTATGATTTTTGGTACATTTGTAAGTTTTAAACACATGCAACAGAAATGTGGTTATTAAAAACAATATCCATTTGCAGCAGTCACTTGCAATTTGTGCGACTGCCATGTATTATTGTTCTGGAGTTTCAAATCTGAGCTAAAATCAATCAAAAATGTGATTTATGCATGTTAAATATATAGTCCAGATTGTTAAACTTTAAAATCTTGCAATCTCTACGCTGCCTGAATGTTCCATGATATAAGTATTTCTTCGGAACATTTAAATAAGTGCATACTTTCCTTTTATTCATTTAAATTTAATACTTTATACCAGTTCTCACGACAGTGAATGTCATGTGGGTTGTATACAATGTCAGTGAACAGAATGAACTTATTTTAGACTCTGTAGAAAAATTAATCAAATTTGACACATTTGTTTTACTATTGTCACACTTAAATATCCTTCTATATAAAAACGGTCTGGATTGCCCTTCCGTCCCGTGAGTGCTACGCAGGCGCGAAGTTTCACACACGCCCCGTCCATTTTGCAATGCACGATGGGATTTGTAGTTCCGTTTTTCCAGGTAAAAGATGATTTTCTACTCCAGACTGTGCGATATCTTCTTTTTTCTAACTATATAAAAGCGGTCGGGATCGTCCTTCCGTCCCGTGAGTGGAAAGCGTAGCGGTATTCCGCTTATCACAGACTTACTACTTGCAGCTTGAGGTATGAAGCGGCATGATGTGAGCAGAGTTCTGGCGCTCCCATCGTTCCCTTACTTTTGTGCGCGATGCGCTGGAAAAATAGACAAAATTATGTCTCTGGAAATAATTAATGTTGATGGACTACAAATGCCTCGCTGCTTAGTAAATATCAAGGGGGTTCAAAAGGGCGACCTCAATATTTGAAAAAAAGTTTAAATGTCATCACAAAAATAACAGAAACTACGAGTATTAAAGTAATACCGCTCAAATGCAATATAACCAAATTAATGAGTTTGTATAAAATATCAAATTGATCTACATCGTAGTTATTTGCACAAATTTTTATCTTTGCCCGGGGCTCAAGCGATTTAACGCCATGAATTTCTTCACATTTAGGATTCGTGCTTTTAATGTTGGGATTTTACAGGCGCTGGTGGCGATGAACTTAACACAGTTGCTTCCCGAATGAACGCCGCTTTCTTGTGCAGCTCATGTGCGCTCACAAAATTCTGGAGTCCCAGACACGCGACTCCGCGAGATTTACATCGCGCCGTGCATTAGTGGACGCGCCAAATATAAACGGGCCTCGATACAGCACTTGCGGCCTGCTCCCTCAAACTCGTTGGGTAACAAGTTCGTTGTTTCGCTGGATTACAACTTCCATCCGAGTACACAACATTTTGTACCGAGGGCTGCGTTTAGCCATGTTGCATTTCCAAATGACATTAAACCGTGTATTTTCATCATGTTCCTCCATTGAAAAAGAGTCAGTTTCAACGTGGTACTGAGTGGTCAAACGTTAAGCTCAGGTCCCAATCCAATATGATTCGGGGGGTTGGGGTGCGGCATGAGCACATGCTCGCACCACCCCCCCCCCAGGAGGCAACGTTTTTTCAGTTATAAAAAAAATAGTTAAAAACTTAGAATCTCGCGATCGTAAGACAATTATTTGCGCCAATTTCATAAAACAGTATGCGAGAGGAGACTGGGCCGTTTCTGTATTTTGTAAGATTATACTTTAGAAATAACCTACGGCACGAGAACCAGGCCGCCGGACTGTAGCGATTTTGTGCTTGTTCAATCGTCCGAATTACAAATTTATGAGCAGTGTAAACGCAACAGTAAACCTTAAATGAACTGGTTACATTTTCTATAAATGCTAAACTTTGTATTTCCAAAAAAGCCAACGCGATTGGCCACCTGCACGTCGTTGCTAAATTTGCAATACCATTTAACGGTCTAGATTTCTTGGCACAACGTGCCAAAAAGACAAACTTATAGAACGAAAGAAAAACTGGAATTACGCGACAGAGGTAAAATATTATGAAACGTAACAATGCGCAACTTTTCTATTGCGTACTTATTTACAATGCAATTAAAAAAACTACCGAGGGCGAAGTTTCTTAAGGAGTAAAATCAATTAGGTAACTTTTACGGTTTCTTTTGGCAAACGTTTACTAATTTAATCCATTTTACTAGATGTTCATAAAATTAAAGACGCTGCTCGAAAATTCTGTCAATTACACATTTTTACCAAAAAATCTAGCATGTATATTGGGTTTAAATTAACCATTTCGATCGCTAAAGATCCTAAAAATTCGAACTTACCCTCACAGGTCTACAGCCAAAAACAAAAGGCCGTCCCACTGCCTCGGCAGGAAATAGGTAGTGGCCTCCGAGTAACCACAGCGCATGTGCGCATTGTGCACGTGGTCTATTCTGGTTGGAAACTCGTCTACCGGGTGGGTGGAGCTAGGACAGGAGGTTTTTTTTTTTTAATTATTATTTTATTATAATTATTCAGTACAGTATTATCAACTGTATTATTACAATACATATAACGCAATATACATAATATAAAATATATGAAATATATTCAGGGAATAATAATGCCAGGGGAATTTTGTCATAAATATACCATAAATAAGCAATATACATCATATTAAATGTATATTTGGATAACAGATTTAATGCTTTAATTGCCTTACTATTTTTAAAATTTTTGATAGGTTATATAAAAGAATTAAGGTCATCAATAAATAAATCATAACTTGGAATTCTGTTACTCTTATTTTGTGGATAAAGTGTTTTGCAAGTAATATGAAGAAATGTATTACATAGTTACATTCTTTGTTACATTTTGTGTAACATAATAGGATGTCACTATTCTTTGTATTTATTGTACTATTCATTATTTGTCCAAAATCCTTAATTAAAGCAAGCCAAAACATTTTCCAATGTACGCAGTTTCAGAAAACATGTTATACACATACATTATTTTCACAGCAGAAGCGGCATATATTTAATATATCTGGAATACATTTAAATATTAAATTACAACATGGAAAATATTTATGAATGATCTGATATGAAATTTTCTTTACTTTATTTGTTAAAATATATCTATGAGGAAATTTCCACAACTTTTTCCAATCAACCGTGTATTTTGATGCCCACTTAAATTGCACAGTAGGAAGGTTTTTGGTATTAGTATTTCCTTAATAAACAAGTTATTAAAATGTCTTTCCACTTTAATAATCCCATTCACAGAAATTTTTTCCAAGATTTCGTGTGATGGGTGACTATTTTAACATGTATCTCTCATAAGGGTGGGTATATATTATCAGATATTGAATCAATGACAGAGGTATATTTAATGCAAGAATTCTGTATAGCGTATGTAAAAAAGAGGCCTTTTTCATTTATGAGTTAACATACTAATACAATGGTATTTCTATACCAATTATCAATTAATAAACTTTTCCTTTTGTGGATTGTTTTAATTATTCCAAATTAGATTACGGTGGGGAGAGAAGTTGTGTTTGTAGGACCATGAACGCAACACTTCAAAATGGAATTTGCTAACTTAATTAAATGTTTCCCTACTGTATAAGGACATTTTAATAAAATGTTAAGACCACCAAATTTTTCAGAATATATTATCATAGAAAGTATATTAGGACAGTGTTGGCAATATAATATATCAAACTGCTTGTTTGAATTTTTAAAATGTGTTAGACGTTTTCATATTATCTGAGTGTTTTTGCACTCTCTCGCAACCCCAGTTAGGTTATACTTCTTCAGTCTCGGTTTCACACTCCACGCTCAGTAGGTGGTGGTATTGCACCATTTATATTGGTCTGCCAATCGGCATTAAAAACTCAAAGAAGAAGAAGGCGGTGGAAAGGGGTCACAACTAGCCGATATGCGTGCCAGTTCACTTACGGTTCACTGAACTGTGTGCTAAGGAATTCGTACGGGGCTCCGTAATAAGAGATGGACTGCAATTGGGAAAAATATGAAATAATACTGAGCAGGTTCCGTACTACTGAAATAAGAGTGGAAAAAATCCGATCGAACGTTTTTTGTTTTTTTTTAGGGGCATCTACTGGGATTCGTTACTTGGCACACTGGTAGAGAGAATCACTGAACTCTACAATACTTGAGCAGAATGTTGCTGTTGACAAATTATTTATGGTTTGAAAAGGTCATTTGGCAGTGACGTGATACCAATATCATACAGTTACTGAGTTTGTACTATCGGTATGTCCGCTCTCCTGAGCAACAGGCACAATTTATCGGAGGTTTGACAGAAGAGTCTGCAAACTTTAATAAAACCAAGCCTGTTTTGTTTACATTTTAAATGTATTTCATTCTTTTAACTTAAATAAATCAATCAATCAATTAAATAGATAATAAAATAAATACAGTATTGGACTAACAACGGAAATTCATTTTTCATGCTTGTGCCTTACGTAGGATCATTTAGGTCTACGAAGATCAGGTATGCATACTGGATAGTCTGAATAGTCTTTTTAGTAGGTAGCACCTGTAACGAAAAAGCCTTAAAAGGCAAGACAACTTCGAAAAAAATAACTGCGAGAGGGGAAGACGTGTGTCTTATCCTGGATGTTGATCATTTTCGAAAACTTTCATTGCGCAGATCTTTTCATAAATAAAATGCGATGACCTCTTTTATCTGTATTTGCCTTTGATGACCTGCTCGATACAAACCTGCGTTTAAATCAGTGTTGTGGATCTAACGATACTGGCACTGTCTTCTGCTTCTTTAGCTGTCATGAACTATTTGCTTGAATTGTTGATGGTTGTATAAATGTTTGTGTGCAGCGCTCCAACAGTTTGCACAGTGTGCTTTTGCGATCAGTGTGCTCTATTAGAAATAAAATAACTCAATATGAAATGATTCGGGCAGCACGGTGGCGCAGTGGTAGCGCTGCTGCCTCGCAGTAAGGAGACCTGAGTTTGCATGTTCTCCGCGTGTCTACATTGGTTTCCTCCGGGTGCTCAGGTTTTCTGCCACAGTCCAAAGACATGCAGGTTTGGTGCATTGGCGATCCTAAATTGTCCCTAGTTTGTGTGCTTGGTGTGTTTGTCCTGCGGTGGGCTGGCGTACTGCCTGGGATTTGTTCCTGCCTTGCGCACTGTGTTGGCCGGGATTGACTCCAGCGGATTCAGTGTTGGGATATAGCGGGTTGGAGAATGACTGACTGAAATGATTCTCTTTAATTTGGTACTAATGCATCTAAAACTGTTGGCTGATCTAGGATCTACATTATATATACTTATCAGTTTTTCTGGAGGCTGCTGCAGACAGAAGAGAAATACATTCACTCTTTCTAAAAGATATTGTTAGTGATCAGATTGCTAAAACTTGTTCATCACGGTCACATGTATACTCCTCACACTTTGATGTGAGTACCCCTAATTCACCAACTCAGTCTCGCATAGTGAATGTATCTGGGATGGGTTACAAAACTCACTTGCAGTTTACTGTAAAGCTTCATCTCTGAAAGAGCAGGAATGTTAAATGGAATGCAGTAATGGTCACTTTTCATGATTGGTACAGTGCATCAGTCATAATGTAATCAAGATGAATGTACATTTACTTGGCAACCTCCCACATTTAATGCATGGAACCAGCTATGATTTTAATGGCCATAGCAAATGGTTACATCACTTTGGGCTACCCTAATTTTTTCAGTTTTCAGATAAGATATTATTTTCTTAATTGCAGTTGAGTTTTTCCTGGCTAACACAGGTACATTACATGGGTCAAGGATAAATAATGTGTACATGACGGAAAACTTTTTAATATAGTAGAGAGATAATTGACTTTGTTGTTCGTAGAGTGAAAACGTGGTGTGCAGTACATTTGTGAATAAGTAGCTGGCTATAAAAAAAAATTAGGTTGAAGAGAAAAAGTAGCCAGACAAACAAGTAGCTGAATTCAGGCATGTGACATCTGCATCTTTGCTTGAAAGGCTACTTTTATTTATATTGCTAACACCAACACTGCTATTTGAATCCGGGAGTTATGTGACAGCTTTGGTGTAGGGGTATATGTCCCAAACTGTACAAATGTGGACAAAAATGGCATTTGACGACTGTTCATTTCATGTGTACAAATCCAGATCTCACAGGGTGTTTTACTACAAAATACTTCAAGGCATGGATGAAAAATGAGTTGCATATTCTTTTAGATAATATCTGTGTAATATTTTAAGTTGTTTTTGAGTTATACATGGAAGACCAATCTTCATTTTGGCTTGCCTGCAATATAGCAGTTTGTGGTCCTGTATTTGTATTTAAGTGGCTTAACACATAAGTTTAAAGTAAGAATAACACATTAATTTCAATATAATTTTCTTGTACATCACATATAGGTACATTGATAGCCTTGCTAGTGTTTTATTTATTCTTTAATCTTTCAGAATTCATTATTATTAACTGTAATCTTTGTAAGGGAAGACCACTGCAGGTGTTGTTATTGTCCAGTAATAACAATACATGAAGGGAAGAGGCTTAGACCTCTAGTAACCATACAATGGACAGCACTCCCAAGTGAAGATTCACAGCTGGCACCTGCACCTTTGCTGAGTTCTATAAAGACAGTATTGCTATGTGTATAGTCACAGCTTTATTTATAGTTTTGATGCAAAACACTTCTGCCTTCCCTTTTATCAAACTATAAAATCCATCTTAAACAAGGCTATGCATGTTGAAAGTTATCTATTGTTAAATTATTGAGATTTTATTAGGCTTATTAAAAAGGCCCTATCACTCTGTAAACTAAATAAACATCACAGAGTAATGGATAATTTAAAGGGTTTTATCAAGCACATTTTAAGTGGCATATAAATAGAAATTAATGATGAATACACTGACATTCATTTCAGTTTAGGCTGTGTTAATATTTAACCCAGCCAAGGTTTAGCCCCATGCCATTCTACAGGCTGCAGTGAGGGGTGTCTGTCACTACCCAATTCTCATCCCCTGCCAAGGTTGTGCCATGCATGCCCAGAATGTTCTTTCATGTGTACACTTGATCAAACATTCATGACAATGCCCGATATGCGCCTTTTATTCTACAACATGAGTTGCCATCCGATTTGCATCATGCAAGCGACCACTGATCAATATTCTTTTTTTTTTTTAAGACACTGCCTGATTTGTATGGTGCAGGTGTATTATTTTATGATACAAAAAGGTTACCTACTGGATTTGCATTACTTAGGTGCAAAGTTTTCAAATTGCTGTTCTGTTGTTCTTCTTTGACTTCCAGTGGTAGGGCACCGGCTTGATGGAAGCACTTCCAGGTCATATGGAAGTCCCATAAAGTGGGGAGCACATTTCCTGACAGTGCCACCCTGCATCACCCATGGTCCCCAGAAGGGCTCTGTTGCTGGACTGCATCTCCCAGCATTCCCTACTGGTTCCCAAATGGGCATCGATAAGGAGGGCTGTTGCCACCTCGTGTCCTGGGGGAATAATATTTCCCCTGTGGCAACCTTTACAATTGATGGGCTATCCGTCCATCCCTTCTGGCAATCTCTTCTGGGACTGGGTCCTTCCTCTCTGTTGGCCTGGATGCCCATCTGCCTGCTCAAAGACACCCATCTGGGTATGGAACCATCCCCTTTTCTGTTTGTGATGACCATCTAACCCATGTGGCACTGACAAGACGTAAAACAACCTTCATTCATTCAGCCTTAAAATAAAAGTCACAGTATTTGCCAGTGTTAAGATTAATGGCTAATTATCCCATTTTGATGTTTGGCTCTTTCACACTGGGCTAAACCAACAATACTCATGTCTGGTTGTTATGACAGAAGAACAGAAGATTTCTGTCTTAATGGAGTGCCATTACAATCCTGGAACCGATAACCATTATGGTGTGAGGGGCTCTAGAGGTGAAGCTATTGCTGGCTATGTTTGGCCAACTCCTATAAAAGATGTAGCTACTTGGGTAAGTTTTAAATATACTCAAGTCTGTACCTTTTAATACATTAACTGATTCTGACTCAGGATGTGGTTTAGCCTGGCTTGTGCACACTGAGATAGAATTACAAGAAGTCATACAATTTCTTTAAAATATTTGTTAAATAGTTGTACTTTCCCTGTGAGAGTTGGTACAGACAAAATTTTACAGTCCTCCCATAAGCCCTTAGCACCTCAAGAAGGTTCAGGTAATGTAATTAATACTTGTTTAAAGAGTAGAAAGAGCAGCCATCCTCTGTTCTTTACTTGCCAAGAGATAAAGTAAGTAATATTACAATGCCCCCAAAATGTTTGTTTTCAAAGTAGTGTTGTACCACAGCAAGATACTGTATACTGTAGTCATTAATAACTCTGTTGTATCTGTCCTAAAATATCCCAATGTTTAGATGAGTTTCCTTTGTGAAGTGCTTGTTATTTTCTAAATTCTTGACTTTTGTTAGTCTTTCTGCCTACCTTTGTAACTTGCCAACATTATTTTCAAATTTAACAATAATAATTTCATTTATATAGTGATTTTCTTACTGCTCAAAGAACTTTACATAGAGACTGGGGAACCATTTTAACCACCACCAATGTGTAGCACCCATCTGGATGATGTGACAGCAGTCATTCAGGCACCTGTATGCCCACCACATATTATTAGTATTAATAATTAGCTATTATTCATATTACTACAGTTTTCTTTTCTTGTATCTTTACAAGACATTAAATCCTTTCCTATTAATAAAGTAGGTGTGTGACGCAAAATTCTACGCAGTATTTATCTCTTATTTTAAGTTAGGTGTTGTCAGTACTTTTAGCTGAATGATCCCATCAGGACAGTGACACCAGTCTTGCATTCTAGACTTGCTAAATAAAATCAAATTAGGTTAATAATCATATTTTCTCAGGTTAAAGAAGCTTGGGAGGTGGTAGGTGTGGATCTTGTTGACGTACGACGTGAAACTGGCAGGAAAAACAAGTATGTGTTGACTAAGTCTGACCTTTACACAAAGTGGATCATTGCTAAGCCTCTTCAGTCTACAAGTAGGTCTGCAATTTAAGTGTATACAGACATTATAGGTAAGCTGTATACATTTGAAATAGTTAGGAAAATCATTATTGACCAAGGCAAAGAATTTTTCAATGATATACTGTTCTCTCAAATGCTTTTCATTTTAAAAATGTAAACAAAATTTAACAATATACCATGTCAGTTTTTACTGTGTGTGATAATACTATCTTATCTCCCTTTTAGCCCTTCATTCATTACAGTTCATTTTAGTATCAGAACATCTTAATGTTTTCTTTTCCCTGTCCCGTTGTTGCTTCATGCACAGCTAAATTAGAATCAGAATCATAGTTCACTTTATTGGCCAGGTACACTAATGTGTACTAGGAATTTGTCTTGATAGTATTAGTGCAACATACAGTACGTGGATATCACAGATTACAAAAGATAAATATCCATCCATTATCCAACCCGATATATCCTAACTACAGGGTCATGGGGGTCTGCTGGAGCCAATCCCAGCTAACACAGGGCAGGAAACAAACCCCAGGCAGGGCGCCAGCCTACTGCAGGGCACACACACACCCCCACACACTAGGGACAATTTTAGGATCACCAATGCACCTAACCTGCATGTCTTTGGACTGTGGGAGGAAACCCACACAGACACGGGGAGAACATGCAAACTCCACGCAGGGAGGACCAGTGAAGTGAACCCAGATCTCCTAACTGCGAGGCAGCAGCGCTACTTACTGCGCCACCCTGCCACCCAAAAGATAAATATAAGAAGAAAAAATATAAAATGATAGAATATGATGCAGCATACAAGGGCAAGACAAAAAAATAAAGAAATAGTAGGATTGAAATGTCCAGGCAGTCTAGTGTGCGGGTATACATAGGTACTGAGTAAAAGCTCAGACCTGATTAGTAAGAATTAATGCACATGGAAAAAAAACTGTTTAGGTGATGTGTTGTTTTAGCGTTCACTGCATGAAGGTGTTTGCCAGAGGGAAGTCTTTGGAAGAGGTTATGTCTTGGGTGAGTTGGATTAGCGATGATCTTTGCAGCCCTCCTAATTACCTTGGATTTATTTAGGAATTCAATTTGTGGCAAGTTACAGCCTATGATCCTTTCACAGGTTTTGATGATGAGTAACAGATTGGCCTTAGCCTTAACATAGCAGCACCAATCCAGACAGTTATAGATGAGGTCATAATGGACTTGATAATGGCTGTGTACAATTGGCCCAGTATTGCTTGAAGGAGATTGAATTTCCTCCTCTGACACAAAAATACAATTCTCTGATGGGCTTTCTTGGTAATGCATGTGATGTTATTGTTCCACTTAAGGTTTTGTGACAGCACAGTGCCCAGATACTTAAATGATTCTGTCATATCACTGGCGGAGCCATTCATAGCAAGTGACAGATGAGCAGGTGACTGTTTTCTGAAATCTGTGATCATCTCCTGAGTTTTTTTTTTTAATGTTAAGGTCCAAATTATTATGGCTGCATCACAATGTCAGATATCTCACCTATTGTTTGTATGTTGTCTGTTTGAAATGAGGCCTATTAGTGTTGTGCCATCTGCAAATTTAAGACATTTGACAGATGAAGGTACAGTCATTTCTATAAAGTGACAAGTGTAATGAGGAAAGAAAACATCCCTGAGGTGCACTAGTACTAAGGGATAATGGGTCAGACATGTGTGTGCACAACCATACATGCTGTTTGCTATCTGTAAGAAAGTCTGTGATCCAATGGCAGATTTAACTAGGACGGATGAAATAGATGAGCTTCTTATCTAGAAGCTCTGAGACAATTGTATTGAAAGCAGACCTAAAGACCACAAACAAGATCCTCAAATATGCCCTGGCTTATCAAGATATCCTCCTTAATAAAACCTCTGTGTGCGTCCAGGTGTTTGTGTGTGTCTTCTGGTGAAGTGCGCATGCACGGGCCGCGCCATGCGTTGAACCGTGCCCCGCCCAGGTGCACGGCACCGTGGACGCACACACACTGGAAGCTGGGCACACAGTGAATGGCCTAGCCGCTGCTGCGCATGATTAGTAAATAAAGCACACACACTGGAAGCTGGGCACACAGTTAATGACCTTGCCACGGCCGCGCATGATCTATAAAAGGCAAAGCCCTCACTGACTCACTCACTCACTGACTCACTGACTCACTCACTCACTCACTCACTCACTCACTCACTCATCACTAATTCTCCAACTTCCCATGTAGGTAGAAGGCTGAAAATTGGCAGGCTTATTCCTTACAGCTTACTTACAAAAGTTAAGCAGGTTTCATTTCGAAATTCTACACATAACGGTCGATAACGTCCGCCACGTTGAACTTTCTTATTCATGGCCCCATCTTCACGAAATTTGGTAGGCGGCTTCCCTGCGCTAACCAAAACCGATGTACGTACTTATTTCGATGGTATGATGCCACTGTCGGCCGCCATATTAAACTTTCCAAACTCACACATTTTCCAACTTCCTGTGTAGGTAGAAGGCTGACCCCATCTTCACGAAATTTGGTAGGTGGCTTCCCTGCGCTAACCAAAACCAAAGTACGTACTTATTTCAGTGGTATGACGCCACTGTCAGCCACCATATTGAACTTTCCAACTTCACTAATTCTACAACTTCCCGTGTAGGTAGAAGGCTGAAATTTGGCAGGCTCATTTCTTACATATTACTTACAAAAGTTAAGCAGGTTTCATTTCGAAATTCTACGCGTGAGGGTCATAACGGTCAACAACGTCCGCCATGTTGAACTTTCTTATTTATGGCCCCATCTTCACAAAATTTGGTAGGCGGCTTTCCTGCGCTAACCGAAACCAATGTGCGTACTTATTTCGGTGGTATTATGCCACTGTCGGCCGCCATATTGAACTTTTCAACGGTCTTTGTTACTTATGGGCCCATCTTCAAAAAATTTGGTATGCAGGTTCCCAACATTAACTGATTCCTACTTACATACATATATACGTCTATAGCCTGCAGCTCAGTCACTGTGTGAGGGGCGTTGGGTCCCCCATCCCAACGCCTCCCACGTTGTTGGCTGCCTGCCTATATAAGGCCGTCCTTCGCTCCAGTCTCTACATTCCCTTCATTGCTTCGCCTCGGGATTCACATCTCCATGCTGATAACTACAGCCTTTTTATTTAACCCACGGCTTCTCCGTTGTTTTATTGTTCATTTATTACGATTATAGTTATTGTGTAGGTATTTTAGACTTACTTTACATTGTTCAGGTACTCATTTCCTTTATCATTCCAACCGTAATTAACATGTCTATCGAGGTGATTACCATCGATCAAAGAACTATCACTTACCGAGTGGTTTCCATGCACGGAGATGGCGCCTACCTTTTCCATTCTCTGTGTTACATATTGCACGACCATATCAGGCTCACTCTTGATATCCGGAGGAACATTGTGTTTTATGTATTGAATGACTGGGACAGGTTCAAGCTGTGGACTGATGACGGTACAGGAGATAATTATACTACACAGGAGCACTATAAGAGTGAAATGCTTAACCCCTTCACTTATGCATCTGCATGTGAGTTGATGGCTGCCGCTGAATTGTTCGGTTGTCGCTTTCAAGTGTACTGAAATGGCCAAATATTTTACACCTTTCGACAACCGCCAATGCCTCTTAAACATCTTAGATTGACAGGTGACGATTTCAGTAGTGGACACTTTGATGTTTATGAATGTTTAAACTCTCAAAAGCTGGAGTGTGGAATCACAGATCTACAGCAGCTAATCAGAAAGAGAATTATCGATATACAGCATCAAGCACACGCTGCCTCACCCATGCTGTCTATTGAACTGCAATCATACAGCAAACGCTTCAAAGCCTTTCCTGTACAGACCTCGCGGTTCAGAAACAGTTTCATCCCAAAAACTATAAATGCACTCAATCAGTCCATCAAGTGCTCCGTGTAGAACTGTTTGTACTTATTAGTACAATCACCTTACTATAAACTTGCACTACAGTTATAATATTGTACAACCTGAGCCACTTTATAAAGTGTGTATTTACATATGATGATGATATCATTTTTAAGATGAAATGCAGCAAAATATGTTTACTATATTATACAGATAAAAATTTAACTTCATTTAAATAATCTATATTGTTAATAATTAAACATGTGAGGACAAAGTGTCGCTGCGCTAGCAAGGATCTGTTCACGGATTGTTCCTGCCTTGTGCTGTATTCTTGCTGGGGCTGGCGCGACACTGGATGGATAGATGGATAGAATAATTAAACAAATACTATGAAGATATTTGAATGTTCCTTAAAAGTTTTGAAGAATTGGCGTTCTAAGCTTACAGATGGCTTAACATCTATTACCGAGCTGATTGTGAGACGATTGGGTATTTGGAGAAAGAAAAGTAAGAACAGGAATTGGGGGTTAGCATGTTTGAAAGAGACAGTAGTACTACAATAAATTATTTCATCGAAGGTCGCGCATGGCACAGCAAGCATCTTGTGTGAGGCGTGAACAATCACTGTGCCACTGTGTTCCCATGTTTAATAACATGCTGTAACTCCAATCATCATGAAAATCATATCACATATATTGTACATTTCAGTATTTTAATTATTCAGAAAGCTGTAATATTACGAATGTAATGGATTCTGTGTCCTGTCGTAGGAAGAGAAAGCCCGGAAGATCAAATACAAAACAAAGCATTTAACGTGCTACTTTTACTCTGTGTGTGAATCACTATGTGCTTCTTAAACAGGCTTTCTCTTTCTCTCACAGGACACAGAATCCATTACATTTGTGATATTACAGCTCTCTGAATAATTAAAATACTGAGATGTATATGTGATATGATTTTCATGATGATTGGAATGAAAGCATGTTATTAAGAACACGATGGCGCAGTGATTGTTCATGTCTCATACAAGATGTTGCTGCACCATGCGCGACCTTCGATGAAATACTTTATTGTAGCAGTACTGTCTCTTTCAAACGTACTATATTCCAATTCCTGTCCTTAATTTTCTTTCCCCAAATACCCAATCGCCACACAATCAGCTCTGTAATAGACGTTAAGCCATCTGTAAGCTTACAACGACGATTCTTTAAAACTTTTAAGGAATATTGAAATATCTTCATAGTACGTGTTTAATTATTCTATCCATCTATCCTTAAATATACAGCGCGAGGCAGGAACAATACGTGAACTTGCTAGCGCTGCGGCACCGTGTCCTCACATGTTTAATTATTAACAATAAAGATTATTTAAATGAAGTTAAAGTTTTATCTGTATAATATAATAAACATTTTGCTGCATTTCATCTTACAAATGATATTGTCATCATATGTAAATACGCGCTTCATAAAGTTGCGCAGGTTGTGTAATATATAACTGTAGTGCAAGTTTACAGTGAGGTAGTTCTACTTATAAGTACAAACAGTTCTACAAGGAGCAATTGATTGAGTGCGTTTATAGTTCTTGGGATGAAATTGTTTCTGAACCGCGAGATCCGTACCGGAAAGGCTTTGAAACGTTTTGCTGTGGCTTTGGCAGCGTGGGCTTGATGCTGTAATACCAATAATTCTCTTTCCGATCAGCTGCTGCTGTGATTCCCCACACAGATACAGTGATATAAATACTCCGAGTGGTGCAGTGAGAGTAATATGGAAAAAGATGATCCACTGTGGCAACCCTTAAAGGGAGCAGCTGAAAGAAGAAAAAGAAGAAGGTGCAGTGAGAGTAACAACGCTAAAGCAGTTATGGTATTTGGAATACAATGGATATTCCTTTGATCATTATATTGTTACAAGTTAATTACAATCAGATGCATTACACTAATAAACAATATGCGGTTAGTTTCAGTGTATTTATAAAGCCGCAGCAGGAAAATAAAGAGTAACCACACAGGAACAGTAGCACTGCTTTGACGCTGGGTGCCGCCAGTCTGCAAAACCGAGCGGAGAACTTGCGTACGACACGGTATGAGGTATCATTTTAAAGTGTGTGGCTTTACGCCAAGTGTAGGTTTTATACATTGTGATTTGAACGTGGAAAAGTTCTTACGCAACATTTCTGTACATACGCACCATTTATACATGAGGCCCCAGGCCTGCAGCTTTTTTAATATTTTGCTTTTTGAATAAATTGTCTTTTGCTGTGATGACAGGAGGGGGGAGCTGAGACAAAGAGGAACTACAGTAGTAACAGTGAGACTATCAGTTACATTTATGTCTCATTGTCTTTCAATGTGACTATAAAATTGATTTACCTTATCGGCTTGACTGGATTCAGCAGAACTGTTTGACGTCTGTTTCTTGTAGTTAGTGATCTGTTTAAGGCCTTTCCAGACTGATGTGCTCTCATTTGTAGACAGTTGTTCCTGCAGCTCATCTTAGTACTTTCTTTTTGTACCTTTGATCCCTTTCTCAATGATATACTTGGCTTTCCTGTATTCCTCATGAGTGCCAGATCTGAAAGCACACTGTTTGTCCTGGCGGAGTCATCTGTGCTCTGGGGTGAACTATCACTTATCATTGCTAAACTTCACAATTGTTTTTGTTGAAATGTAAGCATCTTCGCAAAAACTAATATATGAAGTTACAGCATCAGTGTGTTTGTGTATGTTGGAGGTGAGAGTTTTGAAGGCACTCCAGTCTGTACAGGCAAAGCAGTCCTGAAGCTCCTCTGTTGCCTTACTGGTCCACTTTCTAACTGTTCTTTTTACTGACTTTACAGTTTTCTGCTTTTGTTTGTAAGCAGAAATAAGATGAATAATAGAATGGTCAGAATTACCAAGGAGCTCACAAGAGAAAGCATGATAAGCATCCTTAATCACTGCATAGCAGTGATCTAAAATATTTCTAGAATATCTATGGTGGGGCATTTTATTTGCTGTTGATATTTAGGAAAGAACTGGTTAAAACTGACCTGGTTAAAATCACCCAAAATAAGGATTTTCAAGTCAGGGTTGTCTTTTTCGATCTCAGTGATTACATCAGCAAGTCACCACTGCACTTTGTGAGTGTTAGCATGAGGTCAAATGTAAACACCGCCTAGAATTACTGAGGAAAACTCTTGTGGTACAAAAATGGCATACAGTTTATAATAAGCAATTCTAGGCTGGGAGAGCATCATTTAAAAAGAACTGTCACATCATTACACCAATGTAGAATGTAGAAACACAGTCCTCCGTCCTGTGTTTTGTTGCAAAGCTTGGCAACATGGCCTGCTCTGTACAGCTTTAAGTCAAATAAGTCCAATGCAGAGTGAGGAATAGAGTCATTCATCCACGTTTCAGTAAAGCACAGAGCAGATAAAAAAGAAAAGTCAATTTTATTACATATTAACAGCTGCAGTTAGGGTTGATTTTGTTTACTAGTGGCATCCATAGTCCTTGTTTCCTGAATCAAACCAGAATGCCAGCTCTTCTGTCTCTGATCCTCCACCATTGGCCTACCTGTTTAGCTGCATGAGCACCTGTGATCAACAAAGTTGTAAGATCCACAGATGTACCAGTAGTTATAATATCTGGAGTCACATAAGTTGGCACACTGAAGCCGATATTCATAAGCTCTTCTTGTGTATATGTTAAATGACTTTGCATGGTGCCAATGAATTTCACACAAAAAAGGATATAGAGAACTAAACTACAGTGGCTACCATACTAGGTGCCATCAGCAACACCTTTAACATCTTGAAAGACTTAAACATTGTAGAACATCTTTAAAATGTAGCATGCAGTCCCCAGTGCTTACCATCCCCATAAAAATAAAAGTAATTGTGTGTGTTTAACCTTTTAATGTATCTTGCATATTGTTGGTAATTTGATTATTTATTAAATATGTTTCTAAATACTTTTGAAATGAACAGGATGAAAGAACAAATCAAAATATTAAGTGTACACTAAGAAAATATGCTAAAGAGCAACAATAATTGGGACCTCCGTCTTTCTGGAGTTATATTTGGTATCAACACTGTTAGGCAGGTGGGTATACAATGTATGGTTGGCAATCTTCTTGCACTGTGATTCACCTTTGCTTAGTCCTGATACAATGTGTTAATGGTGAACTTTTTATCATTAGTCTTCAACAAGGTACACTCATTATTTCTTGCTTTTTCACTGGCATCCTCGCTTAACTGAAATTACAAACACCTGTCTGGTGGGAGATGCTATTTATATTGGAGATCCATAAAAAAAGACATCAACACCAGAATTAAAGAAATTAAGGTTTTGAATAAAAACAAAAGACTATTACTATTACATATGAAATATCACACTTGAAGTTAAAGACAAAACAACAAAAATCTTATGGAAACCTTAAAAGATAGTCAGTCAAAATATGTACAATGAACATTGGGGATACTGTCCTGCTTTCGGAAAACCCCAGAAAGCAGTCTGAAATGCAGCTTTGCCACCTATAGCCACAAGTGTTTTAGTGTTTCCAGAAACTCTTCAAAAAGTGTGACTATTATCATGAAAGACAATAGGAAGCACCATTAATTCAATGTCTTATGTCTAAGGCCATATTACAGATTGGAAAGCAAAATGTTACCTAAGCTTTTTAGCTCATTAAATGCAAGGGATGTAAGAGAATGGTAGTTTTAAATTCCTGTTAACAGATATGGACAATTTTTATTTTATTTTATTTTTGTTTTTAATCTGCTATGAGATTGTGGACGAGCTAAGTGGAGTTATGTTCAGGAGCATTCATATTGGATGTCCAATCAATCAAGTGATTATCAATATACTTGCTTAAGAGAGAAATGGGAGAAGGATTTGGGAGCTCTTCGGGATAAACTGGCATGTCCACTCAGATACCCTCACATTATTGTTTGGTTGAAGCCAACTGCATTATTCCTTTAGGGCCATCTTGAAGAGTGTATTTACTCAAATCTTTAATTAATATATATCATAATTACTTCTCTCTTTAGCTTAAGTATGTTCTGTTCTCACATTGTTCTGCATCAGAACTAACAGTCAAAGATGGAAATATCTGTCTTGTACGTAAGTACTTCTGGAGTCTTTGATTAAATGGGTACATGGATTCCAATGTAAGTAAATTAATGTTTTGCTATCTTTACTCATGTCTAAGAAAACATACACTACAGATTACTTGCTTGCACATCTAATTTTGTTGTTTAACCTGTCAATTTCTTCTAGATTAGAAATGCCTGATTCAGGACAGTGCAAGAAGCTGCATAAAGACATGCAATTTGTTATAGTATCTAATCCACTGCCTTTGTTGAATTAAATGTAATTTCTGTATTTGTTTATATAATGATTTAATTATGTTCTAAATAGGGAAAATATATCAACATTGTGGATATGTACAGGGTGGTCCAGATCTAATTATGCAGATCCAGATTGTCTGGATGACTTTGATTTATGCAGGGACGATTCCAGTTTGGCACGAAGACGATTCTTCATGTTGTCAGTTTGCACACTTCTTGATGGTCAGAGATTTTTCAGGTGATTTTCTACGTAATAAACTTAATAAGTTATAGCGTAATGAAAATTGCATAATTAGATCTGGACCACCCTATAGTTCAATCTTTGTCTCATCAGATCAGAGAATTTTGTTTCTCATGGTCTGAGAGTCCCTTTGCCAAACTCCAGGCTGGCTGCCATGTGCCTTTTACTAAGGAGTGGCTTCCGTCTGGCCACTCTACCATACAGGCCTGATTGGTGGATTGCTGCAGAGATGGTTGTCCTTCTGGAAGGTTCTCCTCTCTCCACAGAGGACCTCTGGAGCTCTGACAGAGTGACCATTGGGTTCTTGGTCACCTCCCTGACTAAGGCCCTTCTCCCCCGATCGTTAATTTTAGATGGCCGGCCAGCTCTAGGAAGAGTCCTGGTGGTTACGAACTTCTTCCACTTACGGATGATGGAGGCCACTGTGTTCATTGGGACTTTTAAAGCAGCAGAAACTTTTCTTTAACCTTCCCCAGATTTGTGCCTCAAGACAATCCTGTCTCGGAGGTCTACAGACAATTCCTTTGACTTCATGCTTGGTTTGTGCTCTGACATGAACTGTCAACTGTGGGACCTTATATAGACAGGTGTGTGCCTTTCCAAATCATGTCCAATCAACTGAATTTACCACAGGTGGACTCCAATTAAGCTGCAGAAACATCTCAAGGATGATCAGGGGAAACAGGATGCACCTGAGCTCAATTTTGAGCTTCATGGCAAAGGCTGTGAATACTTATGTACATGTGATTTCTCAGTTTTTTTATTTTTAATAAATTTGCAAAAACCTCAAGTAAAATGTTTTCACATTGTCATTATGGGGTGTTGTGTGTAGAATTCTGAGGAAAAAAATTAATGTAATCCATTTTGGAATAAGGCTGTAACATAACAAAATGTGGAAAAAGTGATGCGCTGTGAATACTTTCCGGATGCACTGTATATATTTTTATTTTAGTGAGATAACATTAATCCACTAGTGGCAGTGCACCCTGCTAAATGAGAGATTTCAAGAAGAGGAGTATGGCATCTCATGTTTCATTGTATTATTTAATTAAAATAAATAAAGTGCACCTATCTTTGTGTTCACAAAACATAACCAAAGGTTTGCTTACTGGAGTGGTGAGGCTGGTAAATTGCTGCAAGGTACCCTTCAGCCTCTTTTAGAGTGTCTGGTCAATCTCTGCAACTGCCCCACCTCACATGCAAGCTGTGATTGACTGGGTGGCAGATGAGAAGAATCTGGTAGAGTTCACTGTAGAAGCACGAGGCACCCAGAAGCATTTATTGGTATGTTACAGTATTATTAGCAAAGTCCACATGTTTCTAGGGATTTGGTTAGAAGTGTACACCTTACAATAGACTGTTATTGCCCAGAGCCATCAGTAAAGTTTGCAGTTTGAGTCTTGTGTAGTACCAGGACAGAACTAGGTACCTAGTCTTGTAATATGTCATTTACTTATCACTTTAGCTATTGTTTTGGGAGCATTGGGGGTAGTTTGATTGAGCTAAACTACAATGGAAGAAAGGGTGCTCTTTAATAATAACCTATTTCTTATTTCTGTATTTAGCAAAAACAATGGCCTTGTTTTGCATTTTGTTTTCTAGATTTCTGAAAAATGCACAAACCACATTCCCTACTAGAGATCATGTGCAGTTTATCCTGGATGTGTTATTCCCAGAGGTAAGACTACCAAGGTTGCATGTTTTACAAGTAATTTGCGCACCACTTGATTTGTAGTGTTCTGTTCACTTGAATATAGTAATGTTTTTTTGACTTATGCAATACAGTAAACATTCTTGGATTTTTAGTATTACACAGGAATATCTCAGTGTGTGAATCCTCACAAACACAGTAACTTTATCTCATTGCACATATGTGTCAGTAAAAAAAACTGGGCTGCTTCATTTTGCAAAATAGAACACATTTATTTTCTTTAGATATTGTGTTTTGCTGTTGATTTATTTAAAGTTAAATATACTGTAGTATATCTTTTTTACCTTTTACATGAGCGGAAATAGCCATTACCTATACAGTAGATGTTATAATAGAATTTTGTGTATATCTTCATATACTGTATAGTGTGCTGTGATTATATTCATTTAAATGCAAACAACCTTGTGTTTTCTGTTCTTTCTTACCTTTAGATAGCCTTCATCCATATCCTGGCTGCTCTACAGGGTGTGTAAAGAAAGAAGCCAAAAGAGATTTTTCTTGCTTGCTCAGAGTATACTATCAGGTAAAAGTAGACCTCTGAATGATTGAACTAAGTGCATGAACATTGTGAATATCATTCATTCATTACATTTATATTTTAACTGTCTTAGAGAGGTGAAAGAATGTGATTGATAAACAAGGAGGTAATTAAAGAAGGAAGGACAGCTCCAGCTTCTGAGCACATTTCCTTGGCCTTAGTCATAATACACTGGCTACCTGTCTCCTTCAGAATGATTTGTAAATTGCTATTGATTGCAAATAAAACTCTGATCAATCCAGCCCCTGCCTACATTTTACAGTGGCTTTCGCCCTGTATTACACAATGTAATCTTAGGTCCTCAGACATTGGTTACTTATTATTCTGAGATCCAACCATATAAAGTAGTGAGGTAGCTTTCTGTATTTACCCAGCAGAAATCTGGAATACTTTGCCAATAGAGAAAAAAACTCTATAGAGAACATCCATCCATCCATTTTCTAACCCGCTGAATCCGAATACAGGGTCACGGGGGTCTGCCGGAGCCAATCCCAGCCAACACAGGGCACAAGGCAGGAACCAACCCTGGGTAGGGCGCCAACCCACCGCAGGACACACACAAACACACCAAGCACACACTAGGGCCAATTTAGAATCGCCAATCCACCTAACCTGCATGTCTTTGGATTGTGGGAGGAAACCGGAGTGTCCGAAGGAAACCCACGCAGACACGGAGAGAACATGCAAACTCCACGCAGGGAGGACCCCTATAGAGAACAATACAGAAAAAAACCCACTTTAGTTTTGCATTTTCTTAATTCCTTGCATTGGTTGTAATGCATTTTGATGACTACTACATAAAATTAGAAATTTGCACTAGACAGTAACTTCTGTTTTTCTGTGTTTGCTTTTCCAGTTTTTTGTGATGGTGCTGTACACCACTGCCACCTGGTCAAGTCCAAAGTGCCTGCCTGTGATGCTGAAGAGAAGGAAATTTCTCAAAATCCTAATCAAATGGAATTGTGATTGATCCAATTCTGTGACATTTATGTTTCCTATAATGTCCAAAGGGGCCTGGCAATCTTTGGCATTGAAACCCCTAGAGGTTATTTTGTCCAGCATCATTGCCTGCTGGGATTTTTTTTTTTCCTGTCTGCTATTGCCATCTGACAACACGATATCTTTGTTAACAAGAACAAAAATCTTTCCATTTGCTTCTTATTTACTTTTGTAATGCCTTTAATTTACTTTTTTAATTTATTCCTTGTGCTTTTCTGCTTTTTTTGTGAACTACACTTGTATAAAAATATGTTACATAAATGTTATTTCTGGACAAAGTTTAAGGGAATAATTCTGGGAAAATATTAGTTTAAATATAACAAGGTTTTTGTGGTATATTACAGAATAATTAATTGCAAAATGTTATTATTCATAAAGCTAAACTAACAAACCCATTTTTGACAAGTTTAATAATTCAGTTTTGTTGTGTTAAGTTTCATTTTATTTCCTTCAAGCTGATAATGTTTTAATTCAACCACATTTTTAGACATTTGTATAGAATTGTATTAGTGTCTGTTTAAAACTGTTAAAATTTATGTTCAATTAATTTTCAGGTCATTTGGATCTCACTGATAAATATTCTTCTGTTGAGTAACATTGTTCCCACATTGTTAACATTTATTTATTCAGTAAAAAAGTATGAAAACCTGTAGCTCCTTTTGATTGTTAGGTTAAAAAGTACAACTATCACATTTAAGGCACGTTGTTAATATGGGTGAACAGAAACCATTCAAATTGCTGCAAAGGGTGAAATGAAATATGCTTACAAAAAATGCAGTGTTGTGTTTTAAGTTGATAACACATGCAAGTAAGAATTTCACTGCACTGTATTTATGTGATATTAAGCATGAATTGAGCTATTTGGTGCTGTTTTAATTTTGGTCTGTCACAAGAAAATATATATTTTGCAACTTGTAAATAAAATTAAAAAGTCAATTGCAAAGTACATTCTCATTTAACCATGGAATAGACACAGTCATCATAGCGCCATACAACAAAATGATGGATTTTTTTCTTGAAAAGAACAGCTTCTGTTTCTAGCAGGCTACATAAAGTTGTGTAAACATGATACCTTAAGACAAATGCAATTTTACTAACAACAACTTTGTAGTAAAATTTTAAATCCTTGTAAAGTATCTAAAGTTATTTGTAAAGAGCTTGTTCATAGAAGCAAAGAGCATAAACATTTCAAAATATAAATGAGACTGAAAGAAACAAAAAAGTGTATAGAACTTTAGATACAAAAATAATGTTAAATGTATCTCTGCATTTTTCATTTTTTTTCAGAGCATTAGGGCAATCTAGATGAGAACAGGCCATTTAGCCCAACAAAGCTCTTCTAAAATAACATAAAGTCTAGTTTTGAAAAATCCCTAAAGTCCTACTGTGAATCACACTACTTGGTAGCTTATTCCAAGTGTCTATGTTTCTCTGTGTAATCTCTAATGTTTTTGCGAAATTTTCCCTAAACAGGTTTCCAAATGTATCCCTTTCTTGATGAACTCATTTTAAAGTAACAGCCTTGATCCACTATACTAATTCCCTTCATAATTTTAAACACTTCAATCATGTCTTCTCCTTATCTTCTTTTCCTTAAACTGAAAGGCTCAGCTCTTTTAATATTTCCTCATAATTCATCACCTGTAGACCTAGAATTCTCCTTCTCTGGACTTCTTCCAGCCCGGCTATGTCCTTTATGTAGCCTGGAGATCCAGACTGCACACAGTACTTCAGATGAGGTCTCACCAGTGTGTTATAAAGCTTGTGTATAACCTCCTTGGACTTGTACTCTACACATCATGCTATATATATATATATAGTGAACGCTGGCCCGGACACAGACAGACGAACATCGCTTTTGCACCCAACACACATTTATTTACAATATTTACAAGTTATTTACGTGCACACAAACCCCAGTGCCTCCAGCACCGATCCCCCTCAATCCAGGCCTCACAGTCCTTTGTGCCTTCCTGGCCGCCTCCAGTCCTCTCTCTCCAGCTCCGTCTCTCTTCCACCCGACTTCCGCTCTCGACTGAAGGGAGGCGGCCCCTTAAATAGGAACCCGGATGGGCTCCAGCTGCTTCCCGGCATTCCTCCGAAGACACGCCCCAGTGTGGCGGAAGTGCCGGCTGCACACCCGAAGCCTCCGGTGTCCCTGTCTTCTTCCCCCCAGCACTTCCTGGTGTGGCGGAAGTGCTGGGCTCCAGACTTCTACAGGCACCGGGACGCCACCTGGTGGTGGCCACGGGCCCCTGCAGGACTGGGCTTCCAAGCCCTCTACCCGTGGCCCCCAACATAACCAGGGCGGTCGCCCCCTCGTGGTCTGGAGGAGGTACAAGCCCTCCTCCGGTCCTCCTGGGCGTCCCAGATGCCACAATATATATATATATATATATATATATATATACACATTCTGTTAGCATTATTAATGGCTTCTCGACAATAGTGTTGAGTTCACTAAGACTCCTAAATACTCCTCATAAAGTGTACTTTCGATTTTCAGACCCCCCATTTTACTTTCTACGTGTAATGCTTTACATTTACTTACATTAAATTTCACCTGCTACAAATCTGCCCAATCCTGTATTCTGTCCCAGTCCCTCTGTAATGATTCAACAGGCGCTATATCATCTGCCACTCCACCTAGATTTGTATCATCTGTAGACTTATCCAACTTGCTATTTATATTCCTATCCAAGTCATTTATATTCAGTTACATCGTTTAATTCAGTTACTGTATATGGTTCTCCAGTTATTCTTTATATGTCTTGACTATTACTTGACTATTCTTCACTGCAACAATAGGTTTTTACTTACAGAGTTTCTGGTTTCAGCTACTGCTTAGTGCCCTGCCTTGCAGATACTATTTTGATTACAACTAATAAGTACAAGTTCAAGTAACTTTTTTTTTGCTCCTGTATGAGCAA
Organism: Polypterus senegalus; assembly: GCF_016835505.1. Taxonomy (NCBI): domain Eukaryota; kingdom Metazoa; phylum Chordata; class Cladistia; order Polypteriformes; family Polypteridae; genus Polypterus; species Polypterus senegalus. Next base: position 36,107,699 of record NC_053167.1, read on the forward strand.
CAATAAGCAAAAGCCCCTTCTAAGGGGGAAAAAATCCTGTACAGCTCCTTTTTTCAGCAACCAAAAAATACAAAGTTTTAGGAGCAAAATTTTTCTTTTAATTAACTCTCCCACGTTAGAAAACAAAACTCTCAGCATTTTCTCTTCCGCTTGCGAGGATGACATTAGCACGTCAGTACATCTCAGTTTTCATAAATTTAGGCCTCTATGTTTTGTTTTTTCTTTTCTTATATGTAATTTGTAATTTTGTATGTAATGGATAAATATATATGTGTTTGTGTAAGAAAAAAAAATGGAGCAAAGAGTTGCCAAGTAAGAAAAACAAAGCTCAGGCAATAGCCTTTGAGAAAGCTATGCATTCTCATTGATAAATAGTGACATTTATAGTGAGAAGTAGAACATGTTTAATCCAGTGGTGAAGGCACAACTTTCACGGTGTCTGTGGAAAACAACATAGTATTTTCATAATATTCACATGATGTTAAAGTAGTGTACCTCTCAAATGAAACTACTGCAAGTTCTGGGTGAGCTATGCCATCAAGGTTAAATGGAAGAGTATGCGTACACAAATTTTTTTCTTTAAGTGCATACATTATATTATTCATGCATACCTGAAACAGATCGGGCAGTGCCATAAAGTGAGAGTTGGAGTATGCTCAAAGAACGCATGCGTAAAAATTTTGCATATGTATGGCACATTTTTTGCAGTTCAGTAATGCTTTATTTATAACCAAAAATACAATAATATAAATAATTAACAATACACAAAATAATACAGCTTATAACATATAAGACAAGACGAAGACAGGGTATGTAACTAATTTACATAACAAATTAACATGTTAATGATTCTTTTAGCTTTCTTACTTTTAATAGTATAAATTGCCTGAGATGTGCCTCCTGCAGATGAAGCAGATGATCTCATCAAAAATGTTTTTTTTAATTTACTATAATAGGTGTAAAATTCAATTTACTTTATTCTGCTTGATCTTTAAATATACATATTCCAAAACACTTTACTTTTTGTTTCACTGGGATGTAACATACAGTATGCAGTCTGTATTACATTCTTTTAAATTTCACATTTTTGCAAAGTAAGGGTTAATGCTGAAATGGGTTAGAAGATATTAATTCTCTCAATTTACTCCTTCTTATTTCTTAAAAAATGGTTTTGTCATTAACTAATTGACAAATTTTAACTTCCTAAAAGATTGATACCATGAAAATGATCAATCTTAAAATGGAGGATCATTGTCTACATTACCCATAAAACAAGAGCTGTGAAAGTGGATAGCCTTTCCTAATATCTCATCTAATATTAAATCTTGATGACATGTTACTATAAAGTTCAGAACAGAAATACTGCAACCATTATATAAAGTTGGAACGGCTTCCTGAAAGAATGGTTCAAACCAAAAAATGCAACACCTTAAAAATAAATTAGTGTTCAACCATATAAAATCCCTTATAAAAAATAAAAACAATATTAAACTGTTGTGATTTATAACATCATTATATCAAATTCAAAATAAAATAAATATTATTACAAATGTGTGTCCCCTTCATGATACCCGATTGTGATTACCATTAATCAATGACCTAATCTAGATGTTGCTTCATTCTGCTAGCAAATATTCTAGCAAATAACTTTCAATCATTATTTAATAAAGTAATGAGCTCTGCGTTTTTTTAATACCAATGTATCCTACTTAGATTGGGTTGGAGTGTTTGTAATCCTTTATATCCTTATAATACTTTGTAGTTAGATATGTACAGAGTGAAGAGAAAAGGAGACAGGACTGTTCCTTGTGATGCTGCAGTGTTGCTCACATATGTATCAGAGACACAGTCCTTCTTAATAGGGTTGGCTGGATGGCAGTGCAGAAATAAAAAAAAACGCAATCCTAACAGTGCTGCCAGCTTTGCGTGGGAAAAAATCAATCTTGAGGAGCAGATAGATAATTTAATTCTCCAGTCCAATCTTGGTACTATAGACAAACTACCAAGGTTTCAGATTTTCTACCACACAAGCTCTCAAATAGTCCAATATCTGCCTGTCAAAGGTCTTCATGATGTGGCCTATAGTCATTAGGTGAAGAGGAACAGTAGCAATACAGGATTTTTTCCGAGGCAGTGGCACTTTTTGCAGCCTTAACAACATACTGAACAGGTCACAGATGACACCATAAAGCTGATGAACACAGATCTTAAGAACTTGAAATATGACTCTATCTGGTCCTGCAGCTTTTCCTGTGTGTAGTTTCCTCAGCTATCAGCATGCTTGGTCTTCAGTTATGGACAATCCAAATTGATGGTCAGAGGTGGACTCGGCACTGGCCATTCTAGTTGATGTGGGTGGAGCTGCTGATGTAGTAGGCATGGTGTGGGGAGACTGGTAATTGGAAGAAGGATGCAGTGGGAGGGAAAATGTATTAAAAATTGGTTCAGGGTGTTAATTTTGTCCACATTCCCTTCTAGCATCTGATCCCTGGATTGCTAGAGTCCACTAATTATACCCAGTATATTCCATACATCCTTCATGTTATTCTCAGTGAGTTTGTTTTCTATTTTAGCTTTGTAAACTTCTTTTCCTTCACTCCGCTTTTTCGTATCACTCAATGGGTGTCCTTCAGAGCCTCTTTGTCACTGGGTAAGAATGCTCTCTTTTTTTTTTTTTTTACAAAAATTTTAATTTAAAGCATAATTATTAAAATCCATCTATTCATTTTCTAACTGGATTATCTAAGTTATAGGAAATATATTACACTTTTAAAAAATCTATTTTTTATTGTGTGTCTTTATACAAAGCTGTAAAATGTTAAGAATGTTGACAAAAAACATTTTTCCTTTTCTAATTTTAGCCCTAATGGAAATATATGTATACATATTTATCTCTATTATAAAAAAGAAATCTTGAGATAAGACTTTTTTTCAAGTCCTGTGAGATGAGACTTTTACTATGAGATTTTTTCAAGGCCCGTCCTCCTCTCAACCATATTCAACCATGTACAAAGTCCAGTCACCTCTCAATTGTGTGAATGCTTTTGTCAGACACACTTTCTATGCTCTCAGCTCTTGTAAATTTTTACATTTTCCTCATTTAAAGTCAATAATGAAAAGTCCTCAGTCTCATCCTTTAAAGAAGCTTTTCTGGACCGTATTTTTAGACATGCAATCTATTTGTTTCCTTTGATGTAGTCCTTTTCTGGACAATAATTTTATACATTCTAGATGACACGTCAACGACTAAGTGAAGAAGAAAGGGCAGCATGTCGAAAAGACGATCAAAATTGTTGTAGAGAAAAGAATTCAAAAAAGAGCAATAATAATCTCTGCGGTGGGCTGGCGCCCTGCCAGGGTTTGTTTCCTGCCTTGCGCTCTGTGTTGGCTGAGATTGGCTCCAGCAGACCCCCGTGACCCTGCAGTTAGGATATAGCGGTTGGATAATGGATGGATGGGCAATAATAATCTAAGTGCAAATTCAGAAAATAAGGATATTATTAATCAGCCCGGACCAAGTGGAACTGAAAACCTTGCAGGTCCAGGCGGGGACAGAAATAAATGACAAAGAGTAGAAGGCAGAGGTTCAAAAACATTGACGCAATACACATGCAGAGCAGGTTAGAGATAATGAAAGTACTGAAGTTGGAAAGTCTCAAAAAACTAATAGTAAAGATTGCATTAGTGCTAATAAACGGAATTTATTACTCAGTGAAATAACGGAACAGCAAAAAGAGATTGAATATATGGACATAGATGATTTAACAGAAGTATGTAGATACTGCTCAGCTTTAAAGTTTAAGTCGGAGACTTGTACATCATCAGGTTTATATTTATGATCATGGAAATGCGATATTCTATGCAACATAGGATTGAAAGAGTTAAACGATTGGACGTATTAGAAATTCTACAGCCAATGATGGATACAAATCCATACGTCCAAAACTATCACACTTTACATGAAATGTACTGTATCTGCAAACCACTGACAAAGAAGTTTTCTTGGATTTCTATATGAATCCAAAAGATCACAGTCACATTTATAATAAACCAACATGTGATGAATTGTCAGTGATAATAGTTTTGAAAGATTGAGATATCAAAGACAGAAGTTTAAAAAGTATTTGTGTGTTAATTACAAAGCCAAACAAAATGAAAACGTATAACTCAACAAGTAACTCTAATGCAACATGAAACATCATTTTATTTCAATTTATTACATTTTACTATTTTTAACTATGGTTGATTACTCGCTGTAATGTAAAATAGGTAGTTCTATTATGCATATGTAACAGTTTCATGAAAATAACAATCTGTTTAAATTGTACATCTGCTTACACATACGTGAGCAACAGAGACGTGAAGTGCTGGGGGTTGGCAGGGCCCCTAGTTTCAAATAATTTACTTTGCAGCATTTTTTTTCTTGTACATAATCAGTTAAGACAGTGCTAATCAACACAAACAGTTTCAAAATTACTTAAATCTAAACAAGGCAATGACATCAAGCCAAACATTTCATTACCTAATAAACAAACTCAGGCATAATTTATTCCTTTATTTGTACAGTTTGATGTGGTAAGGATGTGTGCAACTATTACATTAGACAATTAGGTCAAATTCTCAGTATTTGTTAATTTAGTGCCCTTCTATTTTCATTGTACAGTATATTCTTTTCAAGCAAACAAATGTATGCATAATCTGTCATTCATCCATCCATCCATCCACCCATCCATCCATCCTCTTCTGCTTATCCGAGGTCGGGTTGCAGGGGCAGCAGCTTGAGCAGAGATGCCCAGACTTCCCTCTCCCCAGCCACTTCTATAGCTCTTCCGGGGGAATCCTGAGGCGTTCCCAGGCCAGCCAGGAGGCATAGTCCCTCCTGCGTGTCCTGGGTCTTCCCTGGGGCCTCCTCCCGGTTGGACGTGCCCGGAACACCTCGCCAGGGAGGCGTCCAGAAGGCATCCTGATCAGATGCCTGAGCCACCTCATCTGATTCCTCTCGATGAGGAGGAGCAGCGGCTCTACTCTGAGCCCCTCCCGGATGACTGAGCTTCTCACCCTATCTTTAAGGGAAAGCCCATACACCCTGCGGAGGAAACTCATTTTAGCCACTTGTATTCGCAATCTTATTCTTTCGGTCACTACCCATAGCTCATGACCATAGGTGTGGGTAGGAACGTAGATCGACTGGTAAATTGAGAGTTTTGCCTTATGGTTCAGCTCCTTTTTCACCACGACAGACCGATGCAGAGCCCACATCTCTGCGGACACCACACTGCTCCTCCTGAATCCGAGGTTCGACTATCCGACGGACCCTCCTCTCCAAAACCCCCGAATAGACTTTTCCAGGGAGGCTGAGGAGTGTGATCCCACTGTAGTTGGAACACACCCTCCGGTCCTCCTTTTTAAAGAGGGGGACCACCACCCCAGTCTGCCGATCCGGAGGCACTGTCCCTGATGTCCATGCAATGTTGCAGAGGCGTGTCAACCAAGGATTGAGGAGGTCTTCGAAGTACTCCCCCCACCGACTGACAACGTCCCGAGTCGAAGTCAGCAGCGCACCATCCCCACCATATACAGTCTTGACACTGCACTGCTTCCCTGTCTTGAGACGCCGGACGGTGGATCAGAATCTCCTTGAAGCCGTCCGAAAGTCATTCTCCATGGCCTCCCCAAACTCCTCCCATGCCCGAGTTTTTGCATCAGCAACCACCGAAGCCGCATTCTACTTGGCCTGCCGGTACCTGTTAGCTGCCTCTAGAGTCCCACAGGACAAAAGGGTCCAGTAGGACTCCTTCAGCTTGACAGCATCCCTCGCTGCCGGTGTCCATCAACGGGTTTGGGGATTGCCACTACGACAGGCACCGACCACCTTACGACCTCAGCTCCGGTCAGCCGCCTCAACAATAGAGGCACGGAACATGGCCCATTCGGGCTCAATGTCCCCCACCTCCCTCAGGACGTGGTCGAAGAACGGCCGGAGGTGTCATTTTATTAATACAAAATCAGTTTCAGGAATGTTTTGACATATACTGAGCTTCCATTTTTTAAGGTACACTCCCACTATAACACAATTTCTACAGGGTGACACAGAAAAATGGGAACTTTTGAAAAACCCCTTAAAAATAGAAGAAATCCCACAAAACATTTTATTGACAGCAATTGAACCACTACAACTTGCCTTTTAAGAGACAGTAATCCATATTATCAATGTCTGAAAATTACGTCCTGTAGATGGCGTCCTCCTGTACGTATGCATTCTTCCAATCTGCTGTTGAGGTTCCCCATTGATCACTGCAACATCTCAGCTGGGATACCACGAATTTCGTCTTGAATTCTTTGTTTCAATTCATTCAGTGTCCTTGGCCGAGTCATGTAGACCTGACTCTTAAGGTAGCCCCACAAGAAAAAATCACAAACGGACAAATCCGGTGATCTTGAGAGCCAGGGAATGTCACCGAATCTTGAGATGACACAGTTACCAAACAATTCTCGCACAGCTGCCATTGATTGCCTTGCAGTGTGTGATGTCGCACCATCCTGTCGAAACCAGGTTTCGTGAAGTTGTGGAAAATTGTTCAATGCAGGTGCAACAAAAGATTGCAACATCTCAACATTTCAAAAGTTCCCATTTTTCTGTGTCACCCTGTACATTCAAAAATGTCAGATGTCACATGTTAATTGCATGTGGTATAAATTGTGCATACCAGCGTTTCCAGAATGAGTTATTTTTCAAATGAGAGTGGGCACACTGAACAGAAATGACCTTGATGCCTTTGAACAAGGCACGATAGTTGGCCTGAGCAGGATGTCCATCCATGCTATCTGTTAATACCCATCTGTCTGGAAAAGTAACCACCAATCATTCTAGTCACGATACTCATTTATCTCTGCTCTCCATATTTAAATTTAATACACTCTATCCTGAGCTGCCTTGAAAGCTTACATATTGTAATCTGTTCTGTCAGCCAATAAAAGGTGTTATTTTGCTTCACTTCTAATTACATCCATAATAGCTAACACGGGGTGGCTAATACAGTATAACACCCTACTACTATAATGTATACACTATATACTGTATACATATCATTTATTATATTAAAGTATTTCTTAAAACTTGTGTTGTTATAAGTCAATGTTCATTAATTTTAGGCTCTGTAGCAAGAAACTGTTCCTGAATCTACTTGTGTCAGTGACAATGATACCTATGGAGGACTGAGAAAAGAGTTTGTCCAGGATGGCCTAGGGCTTTATTAATACTATGCTCCTTTTTAAGGCAGCAATGTTTGGCTTTAGAAGTTACAAAAATAGCTTTTAATCTTAAGATATTCAATTGAGAAGCATGCCTATCTTAGCGCTAATGCCTGAGTGTAGAAATGGTATGTTTCAGTTAGTCTTGCTTACACAGTGACCATTAGTCCTACATATCTGACCCCATTTGCCATTAGAGGAGACTCTGTAGATTACAGTCATCCTGTGTTAATCCTTAGCTTTTAAGATATGCAAATGGATATTGCCTATGCAGGCCCTTTGTGCAATGCTAAAAATGGATATGTTTGGGTTAGTGTTGATGGCGCAATGACAACAGTTTTAAATGTCTGACCCCATTTGCTATTAATGGAGGGTCAACAGATCAGAACCCACCTTTGTTTCATGTTGTCACAATCTTTATAACTTTTAAGAGATTCAAATGGAAGATTACCTGTTTCTGAGAATGTACATTTTGGGTTAGTGCTGCTGGTGCAGTGACGTTAACCTTAAATTTCTGACTTCTTTTACTATTAGAGGAGATTCTGTAGATTACAGTCCACACTGGGTTAATGCTGACACAATCCTTATTGTTTAAGATAATCAAACGAGAAGAGTGATTTGCAGGTCCTTATTGGTTTGCTGAGAATCGGAATGTTTGAGTTAGTGTTATTGGTGCAGTGACACAAACCTTATATGTCTGATCCCAGTTACTATTACAGGAGGGTTTTTATGTAGGAACTATTCTTAGCTTTTAAGACATGGACAGTAGCATTCTGAGCCACTGATGTCTTTATGCCATAATTATGCTATTCCCATTACTTGATTGACTCTTGCAATATAAAGGATGTTTTCTGTGCATTCTATTTCCATAAATCCTTTTTTTCTGACAAAGTACTTTAGCTTCTGAGATAAAAAAAAAAAAATCAACCTTCAATCAGCAGTTTTCTGTTACCTTTAGCACCAGTGTGGCCCAATCCAGGTGGTTCGGCATGTGGTGGATACACATGCTCCAAACCTGGCCGGTTTAAAGTTTAATGGGACTTTTATTTTGATATATTTTGTTTCGTTCTTCAGCCTTCTCTCTCTCAGCGGGATGTGTAGGGGGCAGGACTTCCTTTATGTGGAGTGAAGTCATTTCCTGTTAGAAACGGCTCAGCCTGGGCCATTCTCTTTAGTGTTTGCCCTGTCTTCCTTTTACGATTACAGCAATATTTAAAAGAAAAAGAACAGAAGACAAAAAGGAAACCCAAATCGCCCAAAGCGATTAACTGGTCGCGTGCAGCCTCACCCTGATCACATGGAATAACGCACTCATATCTATTGGACTAACGGATAAGAAGGTGAGAGCTTTGCAAGCCTCTGATTTTCTCTGCAAGTCACATTTGGACTGGATGATAGGTTGTGAGATAGTTAACTAGTTGTAGCACCAACAGTCTTACTGTCCAGTAGCTATTTTTTTAAATTGTATATTGCATCTGCCATAATTGAAATAAATGTTTGTTTTCTCCAAGGATTCTGATGTAGCTGATCGTATCGGTGTTAATGAATGCATGTCATTTTGCCGGCTGCTGTTTAAGCGTAACTAAATCCTTTAACTGTGTATATTGGTTGCCAGTTTGTTATACAATTGGACTTTAGCGAGGGGTGCCTTCCGATCTCTGTTTTACGTTGTAGGAGAAAAAGCTTCATGGCATATCTAGTGTCCCCCGATCAATCACTAGCGTCGAGACGAGGTGCATAGCTTTTGATGATGACACAGTATTTGAAGTTTGCCTGGCTGTAAACTTCAGGGTAAATGACACTAGTCATCTGTTTGTTCGATGTGCGGCTTGTTCATGTCAGTGATTTCAGAATATCACCCCCTTCCCCCCGTGTAATTCGTTGACGGATTTAATGCTCAGTAACTGAAATTGAATTGGGGAGAATGGGATGGCGGAGCTGTCGAAATAGTGGGCCTGGTTTTAAAGGCATATCAGTTGTAGGGAGATCTGTCAGTTCGTGGGAAGAATTATGTTGTTGAAGGAGGAGGCAGTCTTGAAGTCAGTCTGTTTGCACAAATCTCCCAAATCAGCATTTTTACAAGTGCCTTAGCCCAGCATGATGCTTATTTATTTATTTTTTTAAATAGCACTGTTTCCATAAGGCCTTATCAGTATCACGAGCTGTAAATCTTTCTGTTCCAATAATTTCATATGAAATAATTTGTCAATAATTAGAAACGGGCATAAAGCCAGTTTAGACATAAAGCTTCCAGTTTTCCCCTCATTAATGCTGTCATATCTTGAGTATAAGGTTGGTCATTTATTGCTTTCCTATGTTAGAGAATATAATTTTCTAGGAATAGATCTCTTATACTCAAGCCAAAATGGAGCACTAATCAAAGTAGGTAGCAATGTAAATAGAAATCTCACAATTTGTCAAAGAAACAAACTAGAAATTCAGAAAAATAAAGCAAAGGATACAAGACTCCAAAACTCATTGATCATCAACCACACAATTCAATAAAGTTGTAACAAGATTCGTGCTTAATCATGGTGACAAAATAAATGGCACATTAGAAAAGTACAATGATACCACAAATACATCAATGTACTGCAAATTTGATCGGACTATATCATGAAGCTAAAAGCTTACCTTGTAAATAAGTGTCCTCTGCAAAGGAACCAAGATGAAAATAATAAAGTAAGAACCTGGTTAAGTGAAAATTTCAAATTTATAGTGGCATTAATTTCACTGAGTTCCATTGAGTGTGTTACATTTAAAAATGAAAAACACCTCTTTGCAGAAGAGATACATTTTGAAATCTCCACTCCATTATGTGATGAAACTATTTTTAACCCAGTGAACATGGGCTCAGTCTTGATGATTAAAAAATCCTGTACATGTATTGATTTTATGTTCAATAGTTTTAAAACTTACAAATCTAATGTTTTTTCCTGACATATCTAGAACACAAATGTACCACCCGCTTACAACATCAACCAGGGCAGTGCTCTTGCGTAACATGGTGTGTTATAACTGTGTTATGTGTAGTCTTTATATTCCTGCTCAGTGTAAAGGAGAATAAAAAAGTATCTTTAAAAATGCGATGCAAAATGTGCCAAGTTGCACATTTAATACTGTTGACAAATTTGCTATATGCAAGTGTGCACACTTTTTTATTCTTAAATTGGGTTTAGCTACAGGGGATAAGTGATACAGTCCTGTTGGTGTATAGAGATTTTTAAAAGGCTCTGTTTATACACCTAAATGCCTTTGTCAAGAACGAGTAGTTACATACTTGGGGCACATTTAGCAGAATTTTGGCCATCAGAACATAAGAACATACCTGCTGCAGGGATTTTCTGATGATCGAGACAAGCAGGGACAGGAGAATTGTAAACCACAGACCAATATACAGTTGTGCTTGAAAGTTTGTGAACCCTTTAGAATTTTCTATATTTCTGCATCAATATGACCTAAAACATCTTCAGATTTTCACTCAAGTCCTAAAAGTAGATAAAGAGAATTACAGTTAAACAAACGAGACAAAAATATTATACTTGGCCATTTATTTATTGAGGAAAATAATCGAATATTACATATTTGTGACTGGCAAAAGTATATGAACCTCTAGGATTAGCAGTTAGTTTGAAGGTGAAATTCGAGTCAGGTGTTTTCAATCAATGGGATGACAATCAGGTTTGAGTGGGCACCCTATTTTAAAGAACAGGGATCAATCAAAGTCTGCTCTTCACAACACATGTTTGTTGAAGTGTATCATGGCACAAACAAAGGAGATTTTTGAGGACCTCAGAAAAAGAGTTGTTGATGCTCATCAGGCTGGAAAAGGATATAAAAGAGTTTGGACTCCACCAATCCACAGTCAAAGAGATTGTGTACAAATGGATGAAATTAAAGACCATTGTTACCCTCCCCAGGGTGGTCGACCAACAAAGACCACTCCAAGAGCAAGGCATGTAATAGTCAGCGAGGTCACAAAGGACCCCAGGGTAACTTCTAAGCAACTGAAGGCCTCTCTCACATTGGCTAATGTTCATGTTCATGAGTCCACCATCAGGAGTACACTGAACAACAATGGTGTGCATGGCAGGGTTGCAAGGAGAAAGACACTGCTTTCCAAAAAAAACATTTCTGCTCGTCTGCAATTTGCTAAAGATCACGTCGATAAACCAGAAGGCTATTGGAAGAATGTTTTGTGGAAGGATGAGACCAAAATAGAACTTTTTGGTTTAAATGAAACGTTATGTTTGGAGAAAGGAAAACACTGCATTCCAGCATAAGAACCTTATCCCATCAGTGAAACATGGTGGTGGTAGTATCATGGTTTGTCCTGTTTTGCTGCATCTGGGCCAGGATGGCTTGCCTTCATTGATGGAACAATGAATTCTGAATTATATCAGAGAATTCTAAAGGAAAATGTCAGGACATCTGTCCATGAACTGAATCTCAAGAGAAGATGGGTCATGAAGCAAGACAACGACCCTAAGCACACAAGTCGTTCTACCAAAGAATGATTAAAGAAGAATAAAGTTAATGTTTTGGAATGGCCAAGCCAAAGTCCTGACCTTAATCCAATCGAAATGTTATGGAAGGACCTGAAGCGAGCAGTTAATGTGAGGAAACCCACCAACATCCCTGAGTTGAAGCTGTTCTATACAGAGGAATGGGCTAAAATTCCTCCAAGCCGGTGTGCAGGAATGATCAAAAGTTACCGGAAACTTTTAGTTGCAGTTATTGCTGCAAAGGGGGGGTCACACCAGATACTGAAAGCAAAGGTTCACATACTGTTGCCACTCACAAATATGTAATATTCGATCATTTTCCTTAATAAATAAATGACCAAGTATTATAATTTATTCTCATTTGTTTAACTGGTTTCTCTTTATCTACTTTTAGGACTTGAGTAAAAATCTGATGATGTTTTAAGTCATATTTACGCATAAATATAGAAAACTAGCCGAAGCCCACCGTAGCATCCGGTGCATCCAGAATAGAAACGGAAAACGGTGAGAAAGGAATTCAGTATAACAAAGGCTTAGGAAACCACCGTCGCAGTATAAAGAAAATAGCAAGGAGCGAAACCAATGCCAATGGTCGAGAGAGTACATTCCTGTAGTAGGCTACGGAAAACATAGACATATATAGATAGATGCCGCAGTCACTGTGTTGCCCAGTTGACACGATAAGTCAGCACGTCCGCCCTATTACGAGTGATAAAAGTGCCATTTAAACTAATACAGGTAGAAGTGGAAACTGGGTTTTCTGATGAAAAAACAATAATGTTTTAAACAGTACTGTTTACATACAACAGATTTTGGCGAATCGTTTACATGCAATTATTTATATCCATTTATACACTAAATGCATGCGTATCCCATGGTCTTAGAGTTGGCGGGCGGGGGCTCTGTGAGTTGCCGATCGTGGCTCTCTGTCTTGCGTGCGGTGAAAAGTCAACGTGGCTCAGAGGTGCATGTGGACTTTTGCACAGATGAAAGCGACTCAGGCTGTGTTTGGTGAGTTGTTGCGTGCCTCGAGAGCGACGCTGGACCCGGGAGGACGGTTACAGTTGGCATGCGTGGCTCTGTCGTGCATATCCCATGACGTGGTAGGAGGGTTAGAGTTGGTGGGCAGGGCTCTGTCGAGAGTATCCCATGGTTTTAGAGTTGGCGGGCAGGGCTCTGTCTTGCTTGCACTCACTGTCTTGTGTGCCCTCTGTATCTTGCTTGCGCTCAGGGTCTTGCGTGCCCTTAATGAATTATATATATATATAAATTCTAAAGGGTTCACAAACTTTCAAGCACAACTGTAATACAACTTATTTTTGTATCGTGCTCTTCATTGAGTGCAGTTGCAGAGTGCAGTGACAATTCTCAGTTAAAATGCAAGTATTAATAATAATATATACAAGTATATATTATACTAATCATTAAATGCAGTACTGGTACACATTTAAATACAGATTTGTTTAAACACACAAAGAACAAGGAGGCACTGATTAAATATAAATGGAAACCAATAATATCTGTTCATTAATTAATTGATGAACTATGGCCAGTAGAGCAGTGGTACCAAGTGCCACATCCAGATACCAAGAAAAGAAACCGCATAGATAAGGATTAGTAACTGTTTAAAAGTATAGTGACACTTCTATTTTTTGTACAAATTACCAAAAAACAGAAGTTCATTATGCACAGATAATCAGCAGCTCTATTCAGGGTATGCTAGACAAAAGAAGTGAGTCTTCACCTTGGATTTAAAAGCTGAAACTGAAGGGGCATCTCTTATATATGTATCCTTGGAATCTGAAGTAGGCCAGTCTTTTTAAATGTCTATGTGTGCTCTGGTTTGTAAGTAATGATAAGCTCAGATAAGTAAGCTGGATAAGAATCCTTTTTTTAATGTACTGTATACTGATATAATGTATGCTGTATACTACATTTTACCATTTGAAGGGAAGTAAATACTTAAAATTTACAGATTCAACTACCGTAGATCCCGGAATACAGGCCGACCCGGTATATTAGCCGAACCCCTTCTCTACCTACTAAATTACATGTATTTGCCGATGACCGGTATTTAAGCCGACCCCCTTCTCCAAGCAAAATTTTCTAAATTTCCTTAAAAGTGTCTCTTCGGGTATATTTATAATGTTTATCGGCGAGAATTTGAGACCTCCGGCATTTTTGATATATAATATAATGTGCATAATTTACCAAAACACCAATAATTTTTCTAATGTACTAACTAAAAAGTTATAAAAAGTGCCTAGCCTACTTCGATTAAGCTAGGAGCATGGCGGCGAGCATGGTCGCAGTGGCTCAGGGCTCTCCTTTTCAGTGCACTTTTTTGTTGTTTTTGTACTTTTTTTTTGTCCTTGTTTGTGCACGGTTGGTTCGGCGAACATCCGCTACACCATTCAGAACCTTATAGACATCGGTGTCTAGAGCCAGACATCTGTTTCGAGTGTTTTTCATCACACGCACAACATCTCAAACAACATAACGAGACCAGCGGGCTCTCCGTGGATTGTCGTCGGGTCAAGGAGACGACACAGACGGAGGAGGGAAAGAAAGCAGAAGCGGGGCCGCAGATCCGGCGTAATGCTAAAGCTAAAAAACAACCGTACAAGCCCTATACAGAACTTTTTTTCTGCACTGAAGGAGCTGCTTTTAATCTCATTGTAGATGCGTATAGTGACAATAAAAGGCATTCTATTCTAGAACCAATTTCATACTGTACTCACCATTTAATTTGACATATTTGGGCTGCAGGAAGGGAGGAGATATTTCCACACAATGTCCATCTTTGTTTCGATTACGATCACTTTCTTTTACCTTCTCTTCCTTCCTTAGCAATTATGTGTCTTGCTTGCATGGTCTTAATGAATTATATATATATATAGGTAAATCACTGCAATGGCGGAAATTATATCCACAAACACATGTATCTGGGCTCCGACTGACGCTACTAACGCTCTTGGTTGTTTGTTTACAGTCGCGCAAGCGGATACACGTGACCGCATCCGTTTCATAACGCAAGATGTTGATCGTAAATCAAAACAAAAAATTCATTTTAAACTTCCCGATAATTTATTATAAATTTTATTAATAAAATCAACAACTAAAACACTTTTTTGAATAAATTCTTTATTTAATTTAAAGTACCGGCATTCAAAGTTACTTCTTCATCTGAAAGATGGCTCTGTTGTTTCGTCATTATTTACTTCCGTATTCATCAGCAAAACCGGCATTGCGCTGGAAATCTTGAATCTGAAAAGATACTCGTTGTATAAACCGACCCCCAAACTCCAAGCCAAAAATCTAGGACGAAATTCTCGGCTTATATAACGGGATCTACGGTAATACACACTCAGATTTCATAATTTTATTTTATTCCTGGGCTTTTTCAACTAATTGTTTTAGAGTCTTACTCAAACACTTGGTAAATAGTGTTTTTATAGGAATCAGATTCAAGGTAGGATGTTGGCAGAAGATCTTCATGTATTATACAAAGTTCTTTGTGATTAATTTTTTGTTACAAGCAATCACAGATGACACTCTACATTTGCAGGTTCAACATTAAGATTGCAAATATTGAGAAATAATGCAAACTTAAAAAAAAAAACAAACCAAAACACTAAAATGAAACAGTTGGAATAATGACTAGACAACCTTGGAATAGTACCTTACCTTTGTTAAGTAAAATATATAGAGATACAGCCATTCAAAATGTTGAAGGTATACTGCGGCAGTACACTGCATGCCTTTGTGCTATTTCACTAATTTTCAGTAATGCAGAAGCACTAGCTTGAAAATCCGCCAGCTGAAACAATGAAAGGTTGAAATGACATGCTACCTGTAAAGATTTGTATTCAAATTCTTTTCAAGGCTCATAGACAATCTTTATTTTTTATTTTATTATCTTTTAAAAAAATTAATGAGTTTATTTATTTAAAACATGTAACATTCCATACAATCAAGTCAAACTTAATAAAGCTGAATTCAGTTCAACACCTCCATGAGAGAGAGAGAAAAGCCAACAACCAGTGTAAATCTGTTTATTGAGTAGTATAGAGGGAAAGGAGTCTTTCTCTCCAATATAAGTGCTTATTCTAAAATATTCTTGATTAGATCCTGCCAGGTTTCAAAAAAGTTCTGAACAGATCCTCTAAGACAGTGTTACCCACTGACATAACGGAGGTGGGTTAGGATTCTTCAAGTTGAGCAAGGTAAGTCTACGTGCCAATAGTGAAGTAAAGGCATTTACGGTTTGTTTGTCCTTTCCACTTTAAGCCCATCTAGGAGTTCGCCAGGCAAAGTTTGTTAGTGGGTTAGGGGAAATTGTGACACCAAGGCTGTCTGAGGATAGTACCATTTGAGGATGGTACATGGAGGCTTTTAAATGCTTATTACTGAGTAATTTGGCAACGTCCTTTAATGTTTCCAAGGTAAACAGCATTCCGTGGTTTGTTAGGACTTAATTTGGAATTCTGATCTGCGCAAAGACCCAGACAAGTTCCTGTGTGATATACTTTGTTTTAGCCACTCTTAAGGGGATTGCTTCAGGATATCGGGTAGCGTGATCCATAATAACTAGAATATATTTGTGGCCTCTAGCAGAGGGTTCTAGGGGTCTGACAATGTCGACTCCTAACCGCTTGAATCCAATGTCAGTGATAGCGGAACAAGGCCAAGATGTGTATGGTCCTTCCGAGGAATCTGGTGAAACTGACATTCTGGACACAAAATGCAAACGTGACTGACCTTCTCATTAATTCCCATCTAATAGAAAGAAAGTTTAATCCTTTCCAAGGTCTTCTCAGTGCCTCAATTGGCACCTAAGAGGTGGGCATAGGCTAGCTCACAGACTTGTCGCAGGAAAGTTCGTGGGACTAATGGTAATGTTTATACCTTACCCTCATGTTCAGATACCCGATGTAGTAAATCATGTTTTAGGAACAAAGTGAGGTCCCTGAGGCATGGGATGATTTGTGAATTGGCCATTTATCAGGATGACCACATTTATTGCAAACTTAAACTTAAACAGGGAATCATCATTCCATTCTTCATGTTTTAAAGAAGCAGATGTCTGCCTAAATTGAAAACATAATTGGGTAAAGGGATCACGTGCCAACTTGGAGGAGGTAGCCACATCCTCCGCCTGGTCTATGTCATTAGATGTTGACGGTGGAGCATCACTCCCTTCCGACTGAGTAGCTACATCAACAGATGGGCATAATCGTGGTGTGGGACTGACATTTCCTGTCAGTGATGAGGTGTAGCACTTTCTTAGAGATGGGAAAGATTATTCCGCTAATAAAGTCCGACCAGTCGTTCCCGAGAATTACAGTGACGGGAGGATTGTGCATAATAACCAGACAGATCTACTGTGTGAATCCCTTGTAGGTGATACAACATTGGACGGACCGATACTTCCAGGTTTCCTGGTGGATACAGGTCAGACTGGTTGATCTGGACTCCCGCTGTTGCAGTAGTATGCATCGGCAAGCTACAATAGAGACAATGCTGCCGGAATGGATAAGCACTGACACCTTAAACATTCTGTTTCTCTTCTCGGTACTCAAATTTTGGCACTTGGAGCCACGGCCCATCTGCCAAGTTGTTTTGCCTGCCTAAAGTAAAGTCATCCCTGATGGAGGATCGCAGGAATCGTGGGAAAGATGGGTCCTTTCATCAGATTGGCTGGCCCAGCGCTGTTTCAGCTGTGGAATGGTCAAACGGGGGAGGCAGTTTGATGGATGAGGTCTCCAGGACTCTAAACAAATCCAAATCATATTATGTGATGATATCTACTGTTAAATTCTGCTCCGTACTTCTAAAATATTTATTTTTTACTGTATTGAGGATTTGTTCTGTGTTTTGTATAGTAATGTATTGTATTAACCCTTTCTTTTTGACACCCACTGCACGCTCAACCTACCTGGAAAGGGGTCTGTCTTTGAAATGCCTTTCCCAAGGTTTCTTCCATTTTTTTTTCCTACAAGGGTTTTTTTTTGTGAGTTTTTCTTTGTCTTCTTAGAGAGTCAAGGCTGGGGGTATGTCAAGAGATAGGGCCTGTTAAAGCCCATTGCGACAATTGTGTGATTCTGAGCTATACAAAAATAAATTGTATTTACAAAACCAACACGTTATCTCTTGGGAAATATAGAGGATGCATAAAAATAACAATACCTCTTTCCTTTGGCCCAACTGCAGTCCATGTGCTTGCCGAAATAGGGTTGGTTATAATATGGCCAAGCTGTCCACAATAACATTGGGCTGGTGTTGGCAGCAACTTGTCCCTGCTGAGACTTGCAGATTTTTCGGGGTTGAAGGTCCACTCATGACAAGCCCTAGCCTGCTGGTCCGGAGTTATACCATATTTTAACAACACCTTGGCCTTGAGTTACTCATAGTCATGGTCTACATCATCGTTAAGATCATAACAGGCATGCTGTCCCAGTCCCTGCAGGAAAGGTCCTAATATGTGTGCCCAATCTACATGGTCCCAGTGATGATGCATGGCATTACACTCAAAAACTATAAAGTAAATTTCGATTTCATCATCTGAGTGCAACGGTAGAAGTGCGTGGGATGGTCCCATCCCCAAGTCCCATTGGAAAGCCACACAAGCTTGTCCATGTACCTCCATTTTGGTGATTTGGGTCTGTTTTTCTACCCACCTGGAGTACACAAAAATAATAAATTATTATCGATGAAGAAATAATTGCCTACTATAAAATCTTGTAAGTACAATGCTCTTGTTCTCTCTGGTAACACTCTGTTCTTGGAGCTTGAACTGTTAAGCCCTACACACTTATCTCATACTCCTGTCATTAGCAGAAGTTTCCACAAGAACACTTTGGGAAAACTTTAAAGGTGTTTTTAATAGGACACATTGTTTCATATCTCTCTAATAAAAATAAATTGGAGACCAAGAACAACAACAACAACAAAACAACATTTATTTATATAGCACATTTTCATACAAAAAAGTAGCTCAAAGTGAAAGAGAAAAAACACAAAATAAATAAGAATTAAAATTAGGGAATACTAATTCACATACACCCCAATTCCAATGAAGTTGGGACGTTGTGTAAAACGTAAATAAAAACGGAATACAATGATTTGCAAATCCTTTTCAACGTATATTCAATTCAATACACTACAAAGACAAGGTATCGAATGTTCAAACTGATAAACTTTATTGTTGTTTTGCAAATCTTCACTCATTTTGAATTTGATGCCTGCAACACATTCCAAAAAAGCTGGGACAGGGGCATGTTTACCACTGCGTTATATCACCTTTCCTTTTAACAACACTCAATAAGCGTTTGGGAACTGAGGACACTAATTGTTGAAGCTGTGTAGGTGGAATCCTTTCCCATTCTTGCTTGATGTACAACTTCAGTTGCTCAGCAGTCTGGGATCTCCGTTGTCGTATTTTGCGCTTCATAATGTGCCACACATTTTCAGTGGGAGACAGGTTTGGACTGCAGGCAGGCCAGTGTAGTACCCGCACTTTTTTACTACGAAGCCACGCTGTTGTAACACATGCAGAATGTGGCTTTGCATTGTCCACTGAAATAAGCAGGGACGTCCCTGAAAAAGATGTCGCTTGGATGGCAGCATATGTTGCTCCAAAACTTTTATGTACCTTTCAGCATTAATGGTGCCTTCACAGATGTGCAAGTTACCCATGCCATGGGCACTAACACACCCCCATACTATCACAGATGCTGGCTTTTGAACTTGGCGCTGATAAAAATCCAGATGGTCCTTTTCCTCTTTGGCCTGGAGGACACGACATCCATGATTTCCAAAAATAATTTGAAATGTGGACTCGTCAGACCACAGCACACTTTTCCACTTTGCGTCAGTTAATCTCTGATGAGTTCGGGCCCAGAGAAGCTGGCGGCATTTCTGGGTGTTGTTGATATATGGCTTTTGCTTTGCATGGTAGAGTTTTAACTTGCACTTGTAGATGTAGCGACGAACTGTGTTAACTGACAATGGTTTTTTGAAGTATTCCTGAGCCCACGTGGTCATATCCTTTACAGAATGATGTCGGTTTTTAATGCAGTGCCGCCTGAGGGATCGAAGGTCACGGGCATCCAGTGTTGGTATTCGGCCTTGCCGCTTACGTGCAGAGATTTCTCCAGAGTCTCTGAATCTTTTGATGATATTATGGACATTAGATGATGAAATCCCTAGATTCCTTGCAATTGTACATTGAGAAAAGTTGTTCTTAAACTGCTGGATTATTTGCCAACGCAGTTGTTCACAAAGTGGTGAATCTCACCCGATCCTTGCTTGTGAACGAATGAGCCTTTTGGGGATGCCCCTTTTATACCCAATCATGACAAACACCTGTTTCCAATTAACCTGTTCACCTGTGGAATGTTCAAAACAGGTGTTTTTTGAACATTCCTCAACTTTCCCAGTCTTTTACTGTCCCGTCCCAGCTTTTCAAAATGAGTGAAGATCTGCAAAACAACAATAAAGTTTATCAGTTTGAATATTAGATATCTTGTCTTCGTAGTGTATTCAGTTAAATATAGGTTAAAAAGGATTTGCAAAACATTGTATTCTGTTTTTATTTACGTTTTACACAAGTCCCAACTTCATTGGAATTGGGGTTGTAGAATAAAAGTAAGGTCCAATGGTCAGGGAGGACAGAAAAAAAAAAATTCCAGATGGTTGGAGAAAAAAATAAAATCTGCAGGGGTTCCAGGCCACGAGACAGCCCAGGCCCCTCTAGGCATTCTACCTAACATAAATGACCTTAATCAGTCCTCATTGTATTCAGGGTTCTCATGGAAGAATGGAAGAAGGTATCAGACTTAATCAGTGAGATTTCTAGAATAGAACATGAATATGCCACCTATCCAAATGAACCACTTTACAAGAAAAGAATGGCTCTACAATGCAGAATTTAATCTCTTGACAGTAAAAGAAACTGAACAACTCATCTTTAAATCGTGACATTAGTATCACAAACTTGGAAGGAAGCTTAATAAAATTTTGGCTTCACAAATTCACAAAGGAAGTTTGCAACACAATAACAGAAATTACCAGCACAACAGGAGATAAAGTCATTGACCATAAAAATAAAACATACATTTAAGCAGTACTATAAGTTCTTATATTCTTCTTAGTTTAAAGAAGATAAGACACAATCGAAGGAGTTTTTAAATACAATGTAAATCCCATAGGTTGTTACTTTTAGTGCAAAAGAACTTGACAAGCCTCCCATACTCTCAGAATTACTGGATGCTATAAACACATTCCAAAATGGGAAAGCATCAGGCCCTAATTGCTTCCTAGTAGAATTTTATAAAAAAAAAAAATTCTAAGTCAGCTCAATTATTATTAGCAACATTCATAGAAGCTAGGAATAAGAACATTTTTACCTATATTTTTTTGCCAATCATTAATTGCCATTTATTCCAAGAAAAATCAGGGCTTAGTTCTATG
Organism: Polypterus senegalus; assembly: GCF_016835505.1. NCBI lineage: Eukaryota > Metazoa > Chordata > Cladistia > Polypteriformes > Polypteridae > Polypterus > Polypterus senegalus. The sequence continues at coordinate 36,128,929 of NC_053167.1, forward strand.
TACATTATTATTTCACTTATAAATTATGATGTTAAGATTCTCTCCAAAGTTCTAGCTGGAAGGACTGAGAAAGTGCTTCCGTCTTCAGTATCACATAACCAAATCAGATTCATTAAAGACAGACACTTCAAACCTTCAACGTCTATTTAATGTAATAAACTCTCCCAAAAAATATTAATACACCTGAGATCCTATTACCTTTGGACACAAAAAAAAAAGCCTTTGATAGAGTTGAATGGCATTATCTGTTCACCACACTACACAAATTTGGGTTTGGCCCAAATATATCTGTATGGATAACATTAGATTGTACAATTCCTGAAGCCTCAGTTTGTATTTACAATATGAACTCAAACTGCTTCACACTGGAACATGGTACTTGACAAGGGTGCCCTCTATCATCGTTGGATCAATCAGTCCTTTACGCATTAGTAGAATTTCAGAAGACATTTGGACTCAAAATTAACTTCAATATAAGTGTGCTTTTTCCAGTGTAGTCTCTAGCACACCATGCTTGTTTGAACATATATCTCTTAATTTTATCAAAACAGTGGTAAACATGACAAGTAAATACAAAAATCTTTTTGAACAGTTTGGTCAAGATGAAGCGCTTTTCTAAACTTCTGTTTTCATTTCAGTTCATCCTTATATACATCAACAAATATTTCTTTAAGAAACTAGACTCGATTATAACTTCATTTGTCTGGAATTCGAGATGTCTATACATTGTAAAGGCGACTCTACAAATACCCAAAACAGAAGGTGGCATGGCACTACCCAACTTTGCATTTTATTTCTGGACAGAAAATATACAAACTATAAAGACCTGGAAATTGGCACAAATTAATGAATTTACTCCAGACTTGTCAGGAATGGTAAATACATTCTTGCTGTTCTTCTTTATACTCCATTTATTGTGCCCCAGTACATACTAACCTTTGTCAATATACCAATAATTCAGTCATTCAGAATATGGATGTTGTTTAAGGCAGTGAAGCATTAATCTGTTGTTCTTTTTCATGATAATTACCTTTTCCAGTCTAATCAAACATAAACAGTATTTAATCTTTGGAAAATGTTTGGGATTAAGACATGTAGAGATCTATATATACAGGTGCCGGTCATAAAATTAGAATATCATGACAAAGTTGATTTATTTCAGTAATTCCATTAAAAAAGTGAAACTTGTATATTAGATTCATTCATTACACACAGACTGATGTATTTCAAATGTGTATTTCTTTTAATGTTGATGATTATAACTGACAACTAATGAAAGTCCCAAATTCAGTATCTCGGAAAAATAGAATATTGTGAAAAGGTTCAATATTGAAGACACCTGGTGCCACACTCTAATCGGCTAATTAACTCAAAACACCTGCAAAAGCTTTTAAATGGTCTCTCAGTCTAGTTCTGTAGGCTACACAATCATGGCGAAGACTGCTGACTTGACAGTTGTTCAAAAGACGACCATTGACACCTTGCACAAGGAGGGCAAGACACAAAAGGTCATTGCTAAAGAGGCTGGCTGTTCACAGAGCTCTGTGATGTGGTAGAAAAAAGTGTACAAGCAATAGGGAGAGGATTGTGAAACAAAACCCATTCAAAACTGTAGGGGAGATTCACAAAGAGTGGACTGCAGCTGGAGTCAGTGCTTCAAGAACCACCACGCATAGACGTATGCAAGACATGGGTTTCAACTGTCGTATTTCTTGTGTCAAGCCACTTTTGAACAAGAGACAGCGTCAGAAGCGTCTCACCTGGGCTAAAGACAAAACTGCTGCTGAGTCGTCCAAGGTTATGTTCTCTGATGAAAGTAAATTTTGCATTTCCTTTGGAAATTAAGGTCCCAGAGTCTGGAGGAAGAGAGGAGAGGCACATAATCCACGTTGCTTGAGGTCCAGTGTAATGTTTCCACAGTCAGTGATGGTTTGGGGTGCCATGTCATCAGCTGGTGTTGGTCCATTGTGTTTTCTGAGGTCCAAGGTCAACGCAGCCGTCTACCAGGAAGTTTTAGAGCACTTCATGCTTCCTGCTGCTGACGAACTTTATGGAGATGCAGATTTCATTTTCCAACAGGACCTGGCACCTGCACAAAGTGCCAAAACTACCAGTACCTAGTTTAAGGACCATGGTATCCCTGCTCTTGATTGGCCAGCAAACTCGCCTGACCTTAACCCCATAGAAAATCTATGGAGTATTGTGAAGAGGAAGATGCAATACGCCAGACTCAACAATTCAGAATAGCTGAAGGCCACTATCAGAGCAACATGGACTCTCATAACACCTGAGCAGTGTCACAGACTGATCGACTCCATGCCACGCCGCATTGCTGCAGTAATCCAGGCCAAAGGAGCCCCAACTAAATATTGAGTGCTATACATGCTCATACGTTTCATGTTCATACCTTTCAGTTGACCAACACTTCTAAAAATCATTTTTTTGCATTGGTCTTAATTGATATTCTAATTTTCCGAGATACTGAATTTGGGACTTTCATTAGTTGTCAGTTATAATCATCAAAATTAAAAGAAATAAGCATTTGAAATATATCAGTCTGTGTGTAATGAATTAATCTAATACACAAGTTTCACTTTTTGAATGGAATTACTGAAATAAATCAACTTTGTCATGATATTCTAATTTTATGACCGGCACCTGTATACATAACATATTTGCATCTTTTGAACAATTAAACTTCAAATTTAACTTCCTAGCAACACAATTTTTTCACTCTTTTCAAATTGAAATTTTATTAAAAGAAACCTGTCCCAATTTTTCACACCTCCGATCCATTTCTATTCCAGAAATAATACTGATCAGTTTTGAAGACTCGGACAACATCTCAACAATATATCAAATAAACTCCTCATCAACAATCCTAGGATTAATTGAAAAGTCCTTTTCACACCAACATCTTAGAGAAAGAAGTGGAAGTCAGCCCTACATAGAATACAGTGATAGTTCTGTATGTGCAAAGCATTTAAAAAAAAAAAAATTCATTGATCACACTACTTGATTAAAATTGCCCAAAATGTATTCCGGGCAAGATCCAACCTGTGAGAATTGCAGTCTAGCCCCTGCCTCGCTAGGCCACATGTTTTGGGAGTACACCAAATTAACATAATTTTGGAGAAAAATCTTTAAATCCTTATTAGACAGCCTTGGTGTCATAAGCACTCCTAAAATGGGCTTAAAGTGGAGAAGGACAAATTTATTTTAATAGCCTATGCCACACTACTTGCATTTAGACTTATCTTGCTTAACTGGAAGAATCCCAACATACTTTTTATATCTGAGTAGGTAACTAATTTTCTATATCAATAGCTTGCTTTTTTTTAAACATGGCAAGATGGAGTTAAAAAAAATTAGAACAAGCATTCAATTGGAGGGTGGGGGAGGATGTTTTTCCTTTCCTTTTTTCTTATATATTTTTGGCTTCTCAGGTGGGGGCTAAATTCATGGTCTGTTAGGTTTTGAAGTTAATTGTTGTATAAGTTCTGCAAGTTTTATTTGATTTTAAACTATGTTACTTTCTTGAAATTACATTTTTAAATATAAATAGTGGTGTCACTGAAAGCACACTCACTTTCTCCATAACAGTCTAGTATAACAAAGTATGTGCTCACATAAAACATAAACTGTGGCATGTTATTTGGACAGCAGAAAAGACTGTAGGCCTGAAATTGGACTCCACTGAGGTACTGTACATATCATATGCCAGGAAACATGCTGGAAATCTAAGAAAATACTATACTCACACTGGAAACCATCTCTCTCGGTTATTACCACCAAGGAAATGTTACCAGTCCCCAGTACAAGAAGTAGACATAGAAACCCTTTCCTGCAGCAGTTATTATGGTTAAATACATACAGTCTTTGATTCATCTTGGTTTTTCCTGATTTCTGTTCTCCTCAATGCAATATACTGTAAATGTTTTATTTTATATAGGATTTATCCAATATATTTTTGGGTATGAGTAAATTTCTACTTTACTATATTATTTTATATATCTTTGTTTACTGTGTACAATGTTGTGATGGTGTAATTTCTTGTATAATGTGTATTCAATTCTTTCTACCTTGTTAGTTTATGGATGCAACACCAAGAGAAATTCCTTGCAACTATGTTACTTGACATTAAAATTCAAGTTCTGTTTTTTTTAGAGATCTTCACCCAGTTTTGATTTTCAGGTTTTCAAGTGGGCCTATCTGTTTATTAGGGGATTTTGGGACCTCTCATATTAAAACCATGTCTGCAGGGCACAAGGGAGGTTTTTCAGATACAGATGATCCATTGTCCTATTTCAAACTGTTCACAAGTGACATAGCGACATATTGCATATAATTGTGAGTGCACAGCATCTGATGCAGCATCACACACTGCACCCAAATTCCTGGTTGCGCATGTAGTCTGACACTAGTGACAACAAGCTACGGGTTTTGTTTGGGCTTGTATATAACTCAGATACCTGAAGCTGAAATGCACTGGTTAACAAAAACTACATCAAACATCTTTTTGAGAGCAGAAAATGAGTGAAAAATGTTTTAGATATTTGCATTTCCTTGACAACAACTTACTTGTCACTTCTCAGAGAAGTGAGAAATCCTTTTTGAAAATAAAACCATAGAATGTTGTTTATTGACGAATCACTTAAGATTTTTTCCATTGCTTATTTTGAATGTCTGCCCAGGGTGGTCTTGGCTGTTCTTGTGCATTGGCTGCTCAAGTCTGGTATTAAACTTTGAAATTTCATTCTAGATTTCTGTGGTTCTCTCACCATAGCCAGGTGAAGCACAAACAATGTTTCAAGCTCAGGCCCCTTCCCAATAAGTGCCTCTCGGATATACTGTAATTAAATCTGTAAGTTTAATGTAGGTCCCTTGTGGTAAAGCATGTTAGAGTCGGTGACAATTTGTGGTTTTAACTATATAAATAAAGGGTGATTGGACTTTGGAGGAGTGCAAATGTATGTGGGATGTTTGGGCTTCAGACGTTGATGGAGTGATCAGCTGGTAGTGTACTCATGTGCAGATGTGTGTGGTTTGGTTGACTGCTTCATTATCAGTTATTGGTATGTCTGTAATCAGCGCATCTAATACCTACTGGTATAAAGAGGAGCCTTAGCAGGCATGGGAGAGAGAACAGGGAGAAAGAAGAGACAAAAAAGATAAATGAAGAAGAAGGTCAAGAAGAAACAAAAAGGAGCTGATGATTTTTTAGAGCTCAGTAGTGCTGGTTGGCAAGATACTGCTCCATTGAGTGATTGCTGGAGTGGAGCAGATCTGGGTGGAAGGCACTATGAGAGAGACAAAGTGAACACTAGATGCCTGATGGAGGCATATATAAGGGCGCTGGATTGCTGAATTGGGTGAGTGCTTGTTGCCCATGGGGGAAGTTGTCCAGGAGTCCATTGAGCTTGTGATTGCTAGAGTGCCAATGGAGGCAAGTAAGGAGATGTTGGAACACCGATTGAGGAGAGTGCCTGTGGCCATGAGGATACCTGAGCCTTAGTGGCCAAGTGAACTCTGATCTTGATTTGTTTTTATGGACCCGAGCTTTCTTTTAGCCTTAGTTTTATGAAAGAAGTTTTATTGCTTATTTATTTGTCTTTTATTCCTCTATAAGGACACCTGCTTTTGTTTTGGATTATTTATTAATATTTAATGGAAAGTGCACAGTGTTTGTTTTGTATGTGAAGTATTGAAGCCCTATTTGTGGAATAAAAGCACTATTGCACTTTGCACCATACTCTTGCTGTGATATGTGTCCTTTTTGCCCTGCTCATCACGCTACATAACAATTGACTGTTCCTGGTTTAAGAGGGACAAGACAGCTGCAGCTGACCCGGATTGTCACATCCCTGAAATAAGCTAAATGACCTAATATAATTACAAAATGTAATGAAACTGAAGAATAAAAATGTTTTTCAAAGTTTACTCATGATTCCTGTTTACTTTGTACTTGGAAGCATGAAAAGAATACAATGTTACTATGTGGTCAACGCATGATGTCCGAGTTTTTCCTTCTCCCGAGCTACCAATTATAGCGATCATCCAAGTGTGACATAAATGAATGTGAAGAGTGTCATTATTCAAGTCATAGATAGTAGGGGACAATATTTTAGTTTTAATGCAATTTAATGCAGTTTCAAGCATTGAAAGATGCTTATAATTCAAATTGAATGTTTGAATTAAATCATCCTTCAGCAATGCATCCAAAGCCAAAATAGGCAACTTGTGTTTTCATATTAGTTGTTTAATTCTGATTTTGGCACTTTGGTCTCTCTTACAGTATATTACTCCAGTGTAGGCTTTATTGTTAGTGTAGCGTCTTAGCTGGAATGCTGAGTGTGCCCTTAGATGGGTCTGAGAATGGGCCTGAATGTCATTTACAATGTGTTTATTTCTTGTTTAGTTTTAGTTTGCACAATATATTTTGAATATAAATTAAATTAATTCATTCTTTTAAAAAACAACTTAAAACTCTTTTGTTCAGGAAGGCATTTCAGTTATTCTCACAGTCCAGCACTCCTTTCAGTTTACCCTTTCTATCCAGGTGCTCAGAATGATTTACGTTTGTGTTACAAATTATTTAGTTTATTTAGGGTTTTCTTGTAGTATTTTTATTTTTGCATTTTATTCTGGCTTTATTCTGTTATTCTAATTCAAAGCTTGGTATTTCCCTTATTTATCTTTATCATGTGTTTTATGCTGATATTTTGTAGCCAATGTTGTTTATTTGTTTTTTCTTCTTTTTTTCACCGCTATTCATTCGGAAATTCTGTGAAGTGCTTTGAGCATGGAAAAGGTGTTATATAAATGAAATTCATTATTATTATTGTTATTATTAATACTACTACTACTTTAGTTGTTTAAAATGGTTTTATGAAAAGAAATTTCACAATAGAACTACCCGCTGTAAACCTGTGAAATTGGGCCAGCAGAAGCAACTAAACTGGATTCAGTCTGAAATATATATATATATACTTGTTGATTATACCGCAGCTGTGACAATTTTGTATTATATTGTGATATAGATTTGCGACCATACTACCCACCCCTACTTTCATAACCTTTTGAAATTTGGTGGTAAAATTGTAAGTACATTTTTTGCTCAAGTCTTCTCAACTATGACTTGCTTTATTAAATCCAATGACTTGCTTGACTGTAATCCTGTTTTCTCTCTTTTACTATTGTTTACCAGTGTTCACCTTATGCACTTTCATGCTAAAAGTTTCTACACCCCTATATGCTGCATTACATATTTTGTTGACATATGAAGTAAATAATGGCCTAAAACAAATATGCATTGTTATGGAAATGTTAATGTACAGTACTATTAATGTATAATAAATGAAAAAAGTAATTGTGGCATTTGCAAAATTTGGACACCATTTCAGTTGTATGCTCTCAGAAATCATTAATTTGTTAGTCTTGTCTGGCTTAGCTCATAGTTTTAGTCTCGTCAAGAACCATTATTAGGAACTGTCATCTGATGACCGTTCCAGAGGTTAATACATTTTTTGATTTGTCAAACATTGTGCAGCCCTGATCAACCATGAGCTGTTCTAAGGAAGTGACAGAGGATCTGAATATTAAATTTATTAATACCTATGAAGCATGGGAATGCTTTTCAGAGATATCAAAGCACTTCTGTCTAGCAATTTCCACAGTCCAAAATGTAATTGAAAAATAATAGTTAATTGGAACTGTGGTGGTCAAGGCAAGATCTGGAAGACCAAGAAACATACAGATAAAATAGCCAGTATACTGTGCAGGAAGGCAAAGCAAAATCTCCAAAAGACTGCATGGGACCAGCACGCAGGTTTAGCTGAGAAAGAAGGGCAGATGCACTGCTCTACTTTGTAGCATTACTAACATGGATATAACCTTTGTGGAAGAACCATCAAAAGGAAACTGTACTTATGACTTCAGCACAAAACACAACTTATTAAAGGATCATTGTGGTATTTTTCAAGTTCAACTTGTTTCTTTATAAATATGGTATACAGTGGGTTTATAAAAGAATCACACCCCTTCAAAATATTCACCGCCTGAAATGGAGACACACACAAAATAAAAAAATTCTAGTTGTATTTACTCAATGCAATTATATAACACCCAAGTGAAAAATATAATAGCAGCAGTTCAGAAAAAAAAACAGAATCACTGAGATGGTTGAAGGATCGCCCCCCTGTGCCATTACTTTTTGAAATATCCTTTCTTAGCAGAAAACTAAATGGGAAATGTTGTTGTTGATGAGTGAGCAAACCATTTGGTCTGGTTTGCATTTTATATAAAATATTGTGACAACAACCATATCAGATGAGCAAAGGTGGTCATCATAAAGGAGAAGGGTTTCGAAATTTAAGTATACATGGCTTAATTAAAGTGGTAAAAGCTTACATACAAATGCAAGCTGTATCCATACGATGACTTGTAAACCAGCTGTGCTTTCATCTTTATCAGGAACACATCGGCATGTTAAATCTCTCTATTATAAAAAAAAATCCTGTGGGAGGGAATGACTAGGAGACAATACGTGATCTTCACGTTAAGATCACAGGAGACACTTAAAAGACCTGCAAGACTAAACAGATTGGCCACGGAGCGTCTTGTGGGACCTTAAACATGAGACTTTGTGCCAAGAGATTGACCCAGGACCGACTCGCGATGACATAGAACATGAGATTCTTGCAAGACACGCCCTACTTACAACCAAATAACAGCACGGGCAGGAACACACTCAGTCTTGTTTTGGCTTTGAGCACACACAGATCCAGAGCTCACAGCTCATGTAAAGTGTATAAGGACAATACATTATAAATGAAACATAGACAACTAAACGAAGAAGAAAGCAGCGCAGATAGAAACAGACTCAAAAGTGTTGGAGAGACAAAAAAGAAAATTAATAATCTAGGTGCAAATTCAGAAAATAAGGAAAGTAATTATCAGCCCGGAACAAGTGGAATTGAAAAAAAAGCATGTGCAATCCAGACATTGACGCTATACACATGAAGAGCAGGCTAGAGATTATGAAAGCAGTGGAATTCGAAAGGCTCAGAAAAAAAAAAAAGATTGGCGTGACACACATGTGGAGAAAGTTTAGTTATATAAAAAAAAAGAAAGTAAAGATCACAGTAGTGCAAACAAACGGAAATTTTTACTCGAAAAAGGGAAAGTAATCACCAGCAGGATAAAGCAAGGACAGAAAACAGAAAACAAAGTAAAACGTCATAAAGAGGTTAAAAAGCAAGGGGACAAACACATGCAGAACAGGTTAGAGATAATGAAAACTGGAATTCAAAAGACTCGTAGAAACACATGCAGAGCAAGATACAGAATATGAAAGCAGACAAAAATGACAGTGTCAAAACAAAGAAAGTAAACATCGCATTAGTACAAAGAAAGAGAAATTATTACTTGGAGGAATAACGAAAAGGCGAATAGAGATCGAATATATGGACATAGGAGATATGTCAGAAGTATGTAAATATTGTAAGGCTTTGAAGTTTAAGTCAAGAGAATTTCAAAAACGGAGTTTACCTCACATGCATCTATTGGTTACTTTACAAAAAAAATTATTAACTGCTGATGATGTAGATCGTTTTGTCTGTGCTGAAATTACAAACAGAGAAACCTATCCTAAATTATGGTTAAACACATGTCTCACTGACCTCATTAAAAAGATTCAGCACATTGGGACTCAGAAGATTCCAAATATTGTTTTTACAGAAGTTCTGAAATAAAAGTGAAACTAATGAAATAGCAACAATTCAAACAAAAAGTGTGTATACGGAAAACAAAAATGGGGGTTGGCGAGCGAAGCGAGCAGGGGGCAAAGCCCCCTAGTTTTCTAAACAGGAATGTGAATTTATAGACTAGAGAAGGGATTTTTGTTTATTTTTGTCATGCATGTTTTTAATATACTGTAGGTGTTTTGTCTTCCCATTTTGTATTATTAATGTGTAGCCTTTATCAGAATACCTCAAATACTTACATCTGTTTATAAGGTACTAGGGGGTTTGCTTCTCTCGCCAACCTCCCTGGCCTGAGCTACGCACCAGCCGCATCTCTGCTGCTTGTGTTGTGAAGAGGGGGGCTCAATGCACCCCAAGGAGTCACAGTTACTCCTCTGAAACCCCTTCTTAAACAGTGATACAATAGGAAACAAATAAGTTTTTTTTTTTTTGTTTTTTTTTTAACCTACTCTTTGCTCTTTCAGCTGCTGGCTTGCTGCTGCTGTGCCATGTCATCTGCATCACTGCAGCACCTTGAACATTTAAAAGCCTGTACAGCAGCTGTCCTACTCTTTGTCTTTTATTTCTGGCCTCGGGCGTGGTTAAGTCTCTTGGCACAAATTCTCATCTCACAGGACGTGAGTTCTTGATATTTTTTAGTTTATAATTTAAAAACAGAATAAGAATCTGAAAATCTAACAACATCACATTAATAAATAAAAAGAATGATACCAAACATATATATGTAGGTTTTAAAATAAGCCTAATTTGGGTCAATGTTTGCGTGGTTTCACTTACTGTACCTAAGGTTTCTCTTTAACACTAGAATTACCAGAGCCTATGAGAAAACTCGTAAATCCTGCTCACCTTAAATCTGTTCGCACCTCTCCGTCAGCGTCTTTTGTCCTGTAAATGTACCAATTAAGACAAGCAGCAAGCAGCCTGCTATTCCATCCCCCACCATCGCAGAACGTTCACTATTCTCCCAGCTTGTGCCTTGTTTGATTATCTGGGAATGAGTGAACTGCTGGAGTGGAAATAATAGATTGTTATTTGGAACACATGCATTTCATGTGTGTTCTGTTTCTACAGTAATCTGTGTTAACACATTGTTAAAACAGAAACTTTTTCATATTTTAGTAATAAATGTTACAAAATGTAGGCATAAACTATAGAATGTGTGAAGCCTGATGTCCAAAGATCAAATAAGCACTTTCACAAAAGGTTCAAGCACGATACAACAGCTTCTGTGGCGTAGTGGTAAGATTTGCTGACTTGTAATCAAGAGGCCACCGGTTTGATCCACACTGCCTCCTATATTTACTGTTTTCAGTAGTGAGCTGCTCTTATTGTTAATATCATACAGAACACACATACATTTGGTTTGCGTCTGGAACAGTTTACATTTAAAGTACTGTACTTGTAAAAGTTACCTTTTTTTTTTTTACTTTTATTCTCTCACTGACGATCACAATGCATACTACCACCCTGGGGATCTTATGCTGTTAGTTTTTATTTGAAACTGGGAATAACTGTAGATGTGAGTAGTGTTTTGAGGCAATGGAACTGGACATTCTCTGATCTGGAGGGATAAAAGCTGACACAAACGCTGGCGAATCTTCCTTCTTCGTATCTCACCGTCACTTTATTTTTTTTTATTCAGTTTTATTCAGTGTTCCTGCTCACGCAGAATTAGTAAGCACCTTATGGTGTATGATGTCCAAAAAAAAATAAACCACAGACGTAGGTATATATGATATTTTGAAGAAATTATTTTATGACTTGAATAGTACCAATCAGAAAACATCATTGCACTAATGCAATATTATTTGAAAACGAACAGTGTCAGATTGGGTGTGAATTTACGCTGGTGCTGTTACTTAGAGTCAGATCAGGAGAGGCTGGGTAGATAAAGGGTGTTAGAGCGTGATCGTCATTGAGAGAATAAAACTGAAAAAAGCTAACTTTTACAAGTACCATAAATTTATACCCAATGTCCCATACATTTGTCTCTTTCTTTTTTTTCTCTGTGCTGCAAGAACAGTCTTTCCTACATTTACAACATTTTTCTTCTTTATATTGTGAGGTTTCTGAACACTTTTGGTATCCCCGCCAATCCCGACCAAATGGGAACGACACGCTGAAGTGCATCCCGAAGTGCGATTGCAGTGTCTGTGGGAGATTGTTTGTCCGTTGCAGGGGCAACAGAAGCAAATCCTAAAAGATCAAAGTCGCGCTGTAAGTCCCTGTTTTACACCCAAAAACACGAGGCTGAGTCTCAGTACTTTAGCAAAACCAGCTTTATTCAGCTTGAAACAGGAACAGAATGGTTACTTATTGTAGTGTGATCTGCCACTCTGCTATACACAGACACAGCTGTCAGGCAGGGTCATGGCCAGGTCAGTGACCAAGTAATCCTATTATATGCATTTACAATGTATGTGCTCCTAACCTTGCATCACCCATCGAGGTCTTTTCTGTTTACTTTGGCGGAGAGATGCAGCATAGCTATGATCCTGCTGTTGCCCCATATAGACGCAGAGATCGCACTTTTGGACGCTCTTTGGCGTGCTGTCTAGTTGGGGGCGGTCCCAAGAGAGTTTACAAACCTCATATTTTCTTGAATGTGTGCCGCATTAATAGAAATGTTTCTTGAACGAGCATCACTGAACCACATAAAGACTGCTTTTTCGACGTCTTCAAATGCAGCAGTTCACATACGTTTGCAACCTGAGATTTTTCTGCTTTTTTTGCTCTGTCTTTCAAGAAAGTTGACATTGTTGATGGCGAAATTCCGAATTCACTGGCAACATCTTGTTTTCTTTTTGCTGCAATCGAGAGCTGCAAAAAATTAAAAGTTTTTTTTTTCTAATATGAACTGTTATCATTTTTTCGTGTCTGCCGTTTCTATAGGAGGGTGACAATGAGTTAAATTCCAATGGATGTTTTTCAAATGTTGACGAGCAATAAGAAAAAGGTATCACTGAAAACCGCAGTAAATAAAAAAGGCAAAAAAAAAAAAACAGTACCAGGAAAGTTTGAAGAAAGAAAAAAAAATTACAGTGTTTCTGTTTGGGGATCGTTGTGCACAACTGAGCTGTGTCCACAGAACTAACTGCTCTGCGGATGATTCATTCAGGCATTTCGTTGTAATGAAAGTATCTACTGAATGTACTTCGTAGTAACGAGATTTCTATAGACGTGTCATATGGGGAAGCTGTTGGGACCATAGTTGTAATGAAAATTTCGTTGTAAAGATATTTGTTGTAACGAAATTTTACCTGTAAGTAAGAAATAAATGTAGCATTGGTGAGATTCCAACTAAATATATTTTGAATAATTTTCAAAACATTTAATAGCAGTTTTGTCTATCCATAATACACACCTACATTAACACTAAACAGAGAAAGTTTGAAATTGCCAGTTGACCTGACGTGTTTTTGACATGTGACAATAAAATTAGATCAATTGGAGGAAAACCCATACAGACACAGGGAGAACATTTGAAGTTCATATGGTCATCAACCAGAAATTTGAAGCGTATGGTGCTGAACCCAGGAGGGATTGTCAAAATATGGAAATTATCAGTTTCTAAATAACTGATACACTGGAAAGTAAAAAGTAAAGTTTATAAGTGAATATATCAGAAAAAAAAGTATACAGTACTCAGTATTGTATCATTAAGTTCCATTTTAAATGTTGTTATTAATACAACCACATAGCTAAAGCCTGCATCTGAAAAATGAAGAATTCATTTACTTTCAAAGCACTCTGTAATATACAGGCAAAAGTATTGAATATTTGATTTTTAACATTTCTAATAATAATGCCATTTATTTTTCATTTCTCCCCTTTTCTTTCAGAAAGAGCTTTGGTGATTAACTTAAACTTTTGCTGCAGTTCTGTCATCAAAAGTTTTGTCTTGGAAGCAAAGATGTCCCAAATTCAGGTCCAGAGTACAGCTCTTACTCTCTCCACAGGCAACCCTCTGCAAAATAACTCGCAACCAATGAAGCCTCTTATTCCTCAGCCTATGATGAGTATTCCTTCTGTACCAGGGTGTCTGCCATCTGAGAATGCTGGACATCCAGTTAAAAGCTCATCCTTACCATCGTCTTCTGCTACCCCCATTAGTACAGCTGTAGGTATGTGCTACTAGTAAAGTGGACTAGGCAGCCACTTGGTTAGTAATTTAGTAATTCACAATGTTCATCAAAAGTTAAAAGGTAATAAAAAATATAGGGTGAAATCACGGATGCTGCAATAACAAATCAAATCAGCTGGGTTAAAAATGAGTGGTTGGAGTTATTTAATTGGTATGTATTCGGATAGCAAGGCCTCTTTTATGTTTGACTACATACTAAATATTATAACTTGATTTTGCTGTTAATCAAAAATTACTATTCCCTTTTGTAATTGACTGTTGTTAAAGTTAAGTCATATCCTTATTGGGAAATTAAGTAGGTCTCTTACACCTAGTAAACAAAACTTTTGAAGTTAATTCATGTTGCATCTTATTAATTGTGAAAATTGATTTAAAATAATTATATATTCTGAACTGAAATTAATATTTACAATACATTACATTACTAGTGTTTCTGGTAGCAGCAACACAGACCTTAATATCTGGTGCAGTTAACAAAGCCTTTGCATTCTGTTAGGTTAAGGGTAGATGTTTGCTGCAATTTACATAGCCCTAAATCTGAGTAGAGTAATCAAATTAACAGTATATGTTACTTGATGGCACAGGATTCAGATGTTTTTAGAATTCATTACTCATGAAACAAAGGAGCATTTATTATTATATTTTACATTTATTTTTCATAAATGAAAATGTCTTTTAATTTAAAAGTAAGGTTTTATTTTTAATTTGCTTCAAGGTCTTTTATAATTTTAAACAGACTGAGTTTCTGTTTCCACAGTTCCCCACATGGCAAACCCCAAAGAGAAAACCCCAATGTGTCTTGTGAATGAGTTAGCCAGGTTCAATAAAGTCCAGCCTGTATATAAACTTTTAAGTGAACAAGGACCAGCTCACTCCAAGGTAAAACAGTTTGCTTCTTACTTTATTTTGATTTCCAGTGTAAGAAACCGGACAAGTCGAAAAGAGTTGGAGATCCACCCCCGTATATTGTGCAGAAAATGTGTAGTCTATCAAAACTGATCTGAGTTCTGAAAAACTGGGACTGACTGAAAGGGTTAACAGCAGGCATTTATAGCGGGGAAAGCAGGAAGGGTGTGTTTGCTGGAAAGGAAGTGGTTTGAGGTCATCTGTGGGTGCCAGCAGTGATGTCATCAGTGGGGGCCAGAAGTGAGGTCAGGAACAGGTGGAAGTGACAGCTTTAGCTGGTCTTTTCCTCTGAAGTTTTATAGAAAGAGGAGAACAGGCATTAATACTCCGCACCAACCCCTGTTCCTGCATGTCAGTACTCTGATTTGAACCCTTTGACTGCGTTCCAAGAGCATGTGAGTGACACCAGTTAGAAGTTTTCTTCTTTAATTTTGAATTCAGAATGTGGAGTGTTATTGCCACCATTTCTTTAATGTCTAAAACTACATGTTTTAATTATTGACTAGTTAATAATGCATAATCCCTTATGCTTTTTAATTTAAGGAGGTCACTTTAATTTACTTGATTTCAAACTTTTTATTTTTCTCTTATTAATTATAATCGGAGATGGCCCTTAACATTTGTCAGGCTCTCTAATAATCACAGGAACTGTGTATTTCACATCCCATTTCAACCTATGTTAATTGTTCAGTAATAGATCTGCATTTGAAAGGTGTTGCTTTTCTTTAATATTTTCTTCTATTAACCTGCCTGCAATACATACTAAGCTTAGGAGTTTCTTGAATTTTCAAATCTTTTATTACCTCATTACTATTCCCTGTAACTGCTGGCAGATCATCAGCCTTGCAATATAACTTCAGAAAACATTTATTTCTGGCCAAATCTTTATCTTTAGTTGTCCTGAAGAATCAGAAAAAGAGTTAAATAGAACATGAGACATATCATGCCTTCTTAATGCATAGGTGACTCTGCTTGCAACTTGTTCTGTCTTTAATGTAACAACTAATGTAGCTATATATTATGTTTCTTTTCAGTAACTATATTGAAATTTATTCTGTTAAATATATGTGTGTCTTGGGTAACCAGAAGTGAAATGTGGTCTGGCCAACTGATCCCATGATGCTTGAACCGTAAAATTGCATGCCACAACGCTTCACAGTTATACTAAGCAATACTCACAAATCAAGCATATCACAAAGTCGTTCAACAAAGGCATCCTTCTCAGCAGAGTCAAAACTGTGTCTCAAGGTCTTTATGTTCCATAGAAGTTCCTTAACTGTAAGTTTTCTTTTTTGGAAGAAGATACTTCCCCAGTATTTGGGATGTTCTGATCAGGTCTGTTTTTTTAAGGCTGATACTCATCATAGAAGTGATAATTTTGATATTTTTATAATAAAAGCCTCAGGTGTTAACTGTTCATTTTTTATTAAGTAAAAAAATTAAATTATGTAGGCTTATTGTTCAGTGACCATAAAAATGCTAAAATAAGTAAAATGTCCTTAAAATACATACTTCAACTAATAAAATATGTACAAAATATATCCATAATACATATTGTATAAAATAAAATTCTTATAATAACAAGCTTCCATATTGTTTAATTTCTTCTGTAATGTACGTATCTAAAGGAAAGCTTAATAAAAATAAAAAAAAATAATTTTCCTCATTTCTCTAACAAAAAAAGATTATATATTCTCACAAAATCAATTAATTGATACTTGCAATTAAATACTGCTTAAATGTAAATATACATGCACTTATATGTTTTGATAATTTTTTCCTGGAAAGTCTGCGCCACTACTTGGGAGCATCTGATGCACCAATACATAATGTCCCAGAGGCTCTCAGTTGGATTCAGGTCTGAGGAACATGTGGGCCAGTCAGTGGCATCAATGCCTTTGCCATCTAGGAACTGCCTACACACTCTGGTCACAAGAGGCCGAAATTGCCCTGCACCAGGAGGAATCCAAGGCCCACTGCACCAGTGTAAGGTCTGACAATGACTCTGAGGATTTCATCCCATTACCTAACACCAGTCAGGGTACTATTACCTAACTTGTGGAGTTCTGTGCGACCCTCCAAGGATATGCCTCTCCAGACCATCACTGACCCATCACTAAACCGGTCATGCTGGATGATTATGCAGGTTGCATAACGTTCACGATGGAGTCTCCAGACTCTTTCACATTTGACACGTGCTCAGTGTGAACCTGCTCTCATCTTTGAAGAGAATGGGGCACCAATATGGAACTGCCAATTGTGGTATCCCCTGGCAATTGCCAATTGATCTGCATGGTGATGAGCTGTGAGCACAGGTTCTGCTTGAGGACGTCAAGCCCCCATGCCACCCTCAAGATGTCTGTTTCTGACGGTTTGGTCAGAAACATGCACACCATTAGCCAATTGGAGGTCATTTTGTAGGGCTCTGGTAGTGCTCCTCCTGTTCCTCTTCACAGAAAAGAGCAAATACAGGCCCTGCTGCTGGGTTGACACCCTTCTGTGGCCCTGTCCCGCTAACCTCATGTAATGGCCTGTTTACTGGTATCTCCTCCATGCTCTTAAGATTGTACTGGGAGACACAGCAAATCTTTTTGCGACAGCAGATATGGATGTATCATCCTGGAGGAGCTGGACTATCTGTGCACCTTGAATCGGCTGCAGGTACCGCCTGATGCTACCAGTAGTGACAAGGACACTAGCAAAACAAGAGAAGACTCTGTCAGGAAAGAGAGAGCAATTGTATATGGCCACCACCTGCAAATCCATTTCCCTTTTGTAGGTTGTCTTCCTGTTGCCTTTCAGGTGTACCTGTTGTCACTTTCATTTGTACCAAAGCAGGTAAAGTTGATTCACAATCACTTATTCTTCTTAATTGGAAAGATTGAGATCCCTGAAGCTTAACTGACTTTGTGTTAGACTGTGATGATTAAGTGTTCCCTTATTATTTTTTTTTGAGCAGTGTATATTTATACAGTTGTTTTTTTTTATACATTTGGTGCACCAGCTAGACATTTTACCATTTTGCAGGTGAAATGCAAGCACTTGGGAAATGGACACTTTGATCATTATAAAGCACAGAGTACAGTTGAATTTCAAGGAAAGTGGTAGAGGTGGGTGTCCTGCAAAACTTAAAACAGTGCAGAGGATATTAAAAAACAAGCATCAATAATAGAAGTTAGTTAAAACTGTGGACACTTTTTCTCTAGTGTCGTTTCTTGTGACTGAAGACAGAGAGATATAATTAAAGTTAGTAAAAAATCTTTTATTAATACACACCAGGCAAAGGTAAGAATGACAGAGAAGCACAGTCCTAGGACACCTGCCCTTCATCTGCCCCGAGAAGTCGGTGTCCTAAATCTTTTATAGGGCAAAGCTTTGTCTTATGACTTTAGTTGCACAAGAATTTCGAGACATTACATCTTTACAACAATTTGCTTGGATCAACAT
The DNA here is from genome assembly GCF_016835505.1 of Polypterus senegalus. Taxonomy (NCBI): domain Eukaryota; kingdom Metazoa; phylum Chordata; class Cladistia; order Polypteriformes; family Polypteridae; genus Polypterus; species Polypterus senegalus. The sequence continues at coordinate 36,147,190 of NC_053167.1, forward strand.
TTTTAAAGTTCATCAGTTGATTTTAAAGTTCATCAGTTGGTCACTTGTGGTTTTTTGTCTGTTAGGAAAAAGCATGAAGTTGCACTTGCACTATAGGCATTTTGCTTAGCACGCACTTCAGTTCTGATCATGAATTCCTATTTTTCAATCTCATACTTTGGTATCTGTATTTTTCTATTTCACACTCCACCCTTTTGATCAAACTGAAGTATTTACCTGAATAGGTGTTTAGACCGAAGAGATAGAGAGAAGGGAGGTAGAGGGTGGAGAAGAAGGAAGAGAGGGGGATGGGGTATGACCTGGAGAAATTTGCAACATGCGCTCTTCATGTAATAGATAAGCTTTAGCGAGAGAAGTATTGAAATATTTAGAAACCCTCCTCCTAAATAACTGCCAAACACTTGAGTTTTTATCTTTCCCTGAAACATGGAAGCTGTAACACAAACATATTTATCGGACCAAGCCCAGTGCTCCTGTCTAGTAGGGCCACAGTTTATAAAGGAACAAAAATCGACTTGCAGTGAAGCAGTTTGTCCTTTGTGGAAAGTCAGGGTCACTTTACTTTGTAGACAAGGAAAAACGGATACAGTCAGGATCAGCAGGAGGAGTGCCATTTTTGCAATGGGAAGTGTGAATCCAGGCAGGCAGTCCTTCAACCTTGACAGCGTGAGGTGTGGATAGAAGAACTTGAAATGGTCCTCTCCACCTGGGCTGATGCCAATGTTTTCTCCGGGTGTCTCGGACCAGAATCCAGGTACCCAAGGGAATCGGCGAGTCTTCAGATGGAGGGCTGGTTCTCCAGGCCTGATTAACCTGCTCGTGGACTTCCTTTAGGGATGCTCTGAGACCTGTAAGACTAGAGAGAAGATCATTGTCCACGGTATGCAGATTCACATTTCCTATAACCATGCCAACGGGCATGGGTCGTCCAGTCAGAATTTCAAACGGCGATAGTCCCAATTGCCGATGTGTCCGCCCCCTCAATCCCATTAAAGCCAGGGGTAAAGCATCTGGCCAGGATAAATTGGTTTGTTCACAAATTTTTGCAAGCTTAGCTTTTAGGGTGCCATTGCATCGTTCCACAATACCCCCACTTTGCGGATGGTATTTACAGTAGTGTAAGGGACCTTCATCCCGGCCCCGAGGCAACGCCTCGTTCCACTGCCACAGGTTTCCGTTATGCTGTCCATGATTGACAGTGTCCCATGTGGTGCCAAGCTTTCTCCACAGCACCTGAGTCCATTCTGTGGCATTAGGCTTATACATTTCATACAGCTGCTGTAATTGTTCTATGAATTTTTTAAACACACCAATGACTTTGGGATCAGGCGATTCGGACACAACGTCCTTCAGCTCTTGAATGTCCCAGTTACGATGTATCATTACAGTAGTGGGGTTATTAGCTCCTGCAGGTTGCATTGAATCATGTCGGGGGGTTCTGGGATCTCAATCAGGGGGCATTCGAATAAGGGGCCTGTGGGTTTGGGGACTTTAAGGGGATCGAAAGGTGGTGTTTTGATTAGGGGGCTGAAGGAATAGGGTTTGACTTCTAGTGCGTTGTGAAATGGAGGTTCTAGGATCGTGAAACCCACCCGCCGCACCCATTACGTTACTTTTGTCATCCCCCGGATCAGTGTGTAATGAGGGATCATAATGATATTCTTCAAAGAAACCAGACCCCAAGGGATCATCTTTTAATTCTGGTGCGGTGGGCGCTGGAGGTGGCGGAGGAGAAGGTGGGGTTGTGGATGTGGATGGTGTAGGAAAGGTGGAGGAACAAGTGTGGGATATAACGTGTCTTTTTTTCTTTTTCTTTTTTTTTTTTTTTCTTTTCTTGCTCTTCTTCCGCTTCTCATTCGACTGCGGTCCCGAATCTGCTTGCACTTTCTGTAAAGCTATAAATAACTTTTTTTTTTTTTTCCTTCTAGTTCTAACTTTCTGCAGCCAATAATTCATTTCTGTACTGCCCTTTAAATTACAATCTTTAATAACCAACTCCCATCTGTCATACATAACACGGACCTCTATTACAACATCCTCGTACACTTCTACATACAACACCCTTGTGCATTTCTACATAATATTTTTCTAATTTCCTGAATTTCACTTGCGTCTCCTGTCCTTTCTAACGGCCACCGCCCTCCGCTCTGCCTATTCCACTTTTTACATGCTTTCTTAAAATCTAAACCTGTCATTTTCTCGATTAACTTTCTTGGAGACCCATTTTTTTTTTTTTTTTTTTCCCTAGACGTCTGGTGATCCTCCGAAAACAGTCCTTCTAACATTAATGATTTTGATCCCTCCCTATTTTGTTTAACAGGTTTGCTGCTATGTGTCCCCATCACTAATTTTCTGCTTCCCTCTCGCAATAATTTCTTTTCTTATGCGCCCAGGAAGCAATTTTTTATTCAGTATGCACTTTTAATTTCTTTCCCTACTTTAACCATTTAAACTGTTAACATTTATATCTTATCTTCAGCCTTGCTCGTCGACTGAATCTTTTAGGCTCTCTTTAAGGTGTGCCACGCACCTAGTCCTAAAACCTGATTCCCTTCTATAATTTTTCAGCAAGCACCACTTTCTTTTCTTTCCCTAACAGCCAGTGACTTCTGGTTAAAGTAATTTTATACCTACTCCTAACTCCCAGTTAGAGTAATTTTATACTTTCAGTCACTTCCAGTTTCAAGGGCAATACCAGCAAACCTGTTACGTCTTCCCTTATATCCCGGGAATCCCCCGATGGTACTTACCCCAGCCTGGGTGTTAATTAGCTCTGTCAGGAAATCCTTCTCAGTCACCGTGGTTGAACCAGTAGGAGACCGGGGACTCCTCACGCAGAAGCCATTTCAGGACAGGGCAGCCCTAACTTTTATCGGAGCTGCTTACACTGCTGCCGGTGTACACTGTAGCGGCAGTCTGCTTCAAGAAGACAGATCGCTGAGGTCTTCCCGCTCAAGGAGTCAGCCGACCGTCTCCTGCCCCACGTTGGGCGCCAGAAAACTGTGGACACTTTTTCTGTAGTGTGGTTTCTTGTGACTGAAGACAGAGAGATATAATTAAAGTTAGTAAAAAATCTTTTATTAATACACACCAGGCAGAGGTAAGAATGACAGAGAAGCACAGTCCTAGGACACCTGCCCTTCGTCTGCCCCGAGAAGTCGGTGTCCTAAATCTTTTATAGGGCAAAGCTTTGTCTTATGACTTTAGTTGCACAAGAATTTCGAGACATTACATTTTTACAACAATTTGCTTGGATCAACATTTTTAAAGTTCATCAGTTGGTCACTTGTGGTTTTTTGTCTGTTAGGAAAAAACAGGAAGTTGCACTTGCACTATAGGCATTTTGCTTAGCACGCACTTCAGTTCGGATCATTAATTCCTATTTTCCAATCTCATACTTTGGTATCTGTATTTTTCTATTTCACAAAACTAAGAAATTCTGTGAGTTCCTCTAGTTCAAATATTAATTTTTTGATAGTGTGCAAATATCTGTTTGTTTGGTTTCATGACTTCTCTGTAGAATTAATGTGTCCTTTGTGGTTCCAGCCCTTTTCACATCTTACAGTTACCAAGGAAGTAGTATGTGGTTCAGATTTTCACCTAGCGTTATATATAACATTTTATATTCTATATATGAATAGACATGAAGATATGTGATACAGTGTGCATGTTTATATCAAGAAGTCCACAAATGTAGAAAATCTTAAAATAGTCTTTTATTCCTGAGCTTTCCACGCCTACCAGTTGTCATCATCAGAGGAAAATGATGAGACGTACAAGAATCAAAGGCAATATATAGCAAATGAGGTAGGTGGGGGTGTGGATTTATAAGATGGAGGTTCAGAGGGTGTATGTCTTAAAGTCTTTTTTTATTATTTGGATGTTCTTCTTTTTAAGTCTGGGTTCATGTCCAAGTATCCGTTAATGGTGTTTTCATTTGACAGCCACAATTCAGCAAGCTCCCTGGACCTATGAGTATTTGCTAAGATACTAAGATGTCTAATGTATGTTTAATCAAGTATTTGTTATTTAAGACTCAGATCCTGATTTAAAGGGTTTGAGTCTTAAATAGCAAATAAAGTAAATTAAGATCATTAGTAGCAACAACTAGTCACTAATTAAGAAAATGGTTAGAATGAAAACCTTTAGCCACTGTTGCTTTCCAGGATAAGAGGTGGCCATCCCTGTAATGTATTATTTATTGAATAGCAATTTTTATTCTTTTAAAATTCTTTTCAAATTATGGCTTTTATTGGGTTTTGATTGGCAATGGACAATTTATCTATTTATGTTGTTAACTGTCATGAGTTTGTCTAAAGAAATGGACATATGGATGTATTAATTTGTAATTTGGGAAATAGATCATTATAAATCTTTATGAAAGTTACTAAATGAACAAATGTAGGAAATTAGTGTATGGTCTCTGTTTGATTTTCTTGGTAGTGTGGTGTCACTTATTGGTTTTCTTCTGCAGATATTTGCAGTACGATTGGCTTTAGGAGATCAGTGCTGGGAAGCTGAGGGAACCAGTATAAAGAAGGCACAACATGCAGCCGCTGCCAGTGCACTGGCTGAAACCACTTTGCCAAAGCCCAGTATTCGTTCACCTCGCCACACAGGCAGGAATTCAGGTAAAATATACCAGCAGTGATTGGAGTACTTTCAACTTCTAATCAGAATAATTTAATACATGTTTCTGTTGTTGCTCTATTTTTAGTGAGTCAAATTGGGGTACATAAAAAACAGAAAGTTATCAGAATATGTTACTATTTTTAATGGTTTTCTTACAAACTTTCTAGCAAAATATGTGAATATTTTAAATTATTTTCTTATAAACCTTCTGGACAAATTTTGTTTAACTCTCTTAAAAATTCTGGTTCTTTGCTAGTTTCACATCTAACAATGATGACATCACGAAAACATCTTATCTTTCATGAAGATTTGAGTCGGACTTTTCAACATTCTGAAAGTGAGTTAGATTATACTTTTCCATTTTCATCACAAATTACAATTATATTTTTGGCTTGTATAAATGCCCCCCAGTTAAATATTGTCTGGATTCTGTTTTTTGTTTTTGTGTACATTTCATGTCTGCTGAAATATAATATACAATATAAGTGCAATCCAATGTGTTGACTAGATTGAAATGTAACGTATATGCATATGGTGCATTTAAGTTGGGCACGGTTTTATCTTGTCATAGTTTAAAACATATCAACCAAATGAGCGATTGCTTTTCACTACACCACACAATTTTTGTGTCAGTTTAAAATGCAATGCAAAGGCAAATAGCCTTTGCATTCATGTCCATAGATTGTGTGTCATAACCAAAAGCAAAGCAAAAAAGCAAAGATATTGCATTTTGATTAGCAGCAACTCAAGAGTATTGCATTTTGATTTAAGAAATGCTTTAATTGTGCCAAAACTAAATGTAATCAAATGACCAATCAGTGCCAAATGATGAAGCAAAGAGCGTCAACAGTTGGGATAGGAGGCATTCTTTACATTTCTGTGTTCTAGCAGCGGACAGTTTTGCGAGTGTGGACTATGGAGTGATTTACCGGAATGGTGAAAAGTATATTTTAGGTCTCTCTGAAAATATTTACTGTTTATGCTGAGTTGTTTTCCTTTGTATACATGTTAAAATAAGAAATGCTGTTACATTTTCAAGGTGTTGGTCGTGAGTACTTTTAACTAAATACTGAATATAATGAAATATCTGTTAGTGTCACAGAACTTGGTTTCTTTATAGGCTCTTTTCATACTCACAGTGAAATCCAGATATTATATATTGTTTTCCCTTCTTTTAAAACAGAAGGGAATCAAAGTGTCATTTAATTTGCCAGCTTCCACTCTTTCCATGAGATGGTGGATGCCCTACCTTACCAACTCCTATTTCACATTTTTCAGTGCTGGTTGACCACGCTTGGGGTTGTAATGCCTCTTGATTAAATGCCCCATGTGCATATGCATTACATTTCAATGTAGTTAACGCATTGTATTTCGCCCCTCTGTAATCAGTAATACCTTTTAAGGCAGAAAAGATATCTTCTGAATACTTCATGTAGCCAGTTAAGAGGCTTTTGGTTGTTAAACAGCCCTAACCCTTTCTTTCAGAACTTATCTAACTTAAAAAATGTCTTAGGCGTACATGTCAGTTTTTTGACATCCCCTCACAAATTTTCATTAACATTCAAGGCTTGGGACTATGAAGGCCATTGCAAAACATTTATCTTTCATTGTGGTGTTGTCTTTAATTTTGTGGTATGTATTGGATTATTGCCTTGTAAAGATCTATATATATAATTCACCAAGGCAAGACAACCATGGAAAGCACGCCAGAAGGGGCGTGGATTCACTAAGCCGCCGACAAGTGAGACACCTATGGCGCACGCAGGAAGGAGCCATGCCCACCAACTCCAAGACCATTGGATACGATGACAACTCGCAGGGCCACGCCCACCAACTCGGACGCGACGACACAGAAAAAATGGTGTCATTTATATTTGTCTGTCGTAGAGGCCACATGCAGTGAAGGTCAGGTTAATGTCATGTGCATGTCATGCACCTCCGAGCTACGTTGACTGTTCATAGAGGCATGTTTCTCGCGGAGGTGAATCGCCATATGCAGCATGTGAAATGGTTTGCGAGGGTATCCCATGGGATCCTTAAAACAATCCTTTACAACTGAGGTTAAAGCACAATAAAGTAAGCAGTCTTTAAAAACCGACTTTTCGGTTACGACGCACGACCGCGTGCACCATAGCAATCTGTTTTACACGCTACATACAACTATTCGCATCTGCGACAAACATGCGTCTTCTTAAATGCTCTTGCAGGAACACGGAAGACGTTTTCCTGCCCACCAACACTCCTTTTTCACCGGCCGGCGTCTACCCTCGCTCTCTAGGCATTCACACTGCCTGCCCATTTGCCCGGACGCAAAAACTCACCGACCACCCAGTTAGTCCTTTTCGTCTGTGGTAAGGGTCCACATACACGTCTGAGCCACGCGGCGTTTGTTATGCCGCGGGTTCACTATTGTGTTGTATTTTGCTCTCTCCAGAGTTCCATATTTTCATTCACTTACTGTTGTATTCTCACACCAACCCGTTTTAGACATCCGTGTCTTTCCAGAAGTGTTTAGCATTCAATAAAAAATTATGCATGAGATTGACCGTGTGTCTACCCAGCGCAGAGAGGCGTGGATAAGCCGTTGAACCCCATTCGGGCTGCAAGCCATGGAATTCCCACTAAGTGTGACTCTTACGCTCCCACTCATTACGTCCCTACCCTTTGTGCACACCCCCCTCCTACCGTGGTCGGGTATCTTGGTGGATTATATACTGTATAGAAAAGCAGCCAAAACCGAGGGGTATCCCATGGGGTCCTTAAAACATTCCTTTACAACTGAGATTAAAACACAATGAAGTAAGCAGTCTTTAAAAAACGAGTTTTTGGTTATGACGCACGACCGCATGCACCATAGCAAACTGTTTTACATGCTACATACAGCAAAAACATGCGTCTTCTTAGATGCTCCTGCACTTTGTTCACACCCCCCTCCCACCTCGCTACTACCATGGCCGGGTGTCTTGGTGGATTATATATAGAAAGGCAGCCAAAACCGCACAGAGCAACGAAAAGTCTAGAATTCCATCTTTTCATTCACTTTCTGTTGTATCCTCAAACCCTCCCTTTTTAGACAAATGTGTCTTTCCAGAAGTGTTCAACCATCAATAAATAATTATGCGGCGTTTGTTATGCCACGGGTTCACTATTGTGTTGTGTTTTGCTCTCTCCAGAGTTCCACCTTTTCATTCGCTTACTGTTGTATTCTCACACCGACCCATTTTAGACAACCGTGTCTTTCTAGAAGTGTTTAGCATTCAATAAATAATTATGCATGACATTGAGCGTGTGTCTACCCGGCGTGGGTAAGCCATTGAACCCCATTCGGGCTGCAAACTGTGGAATTCCCACTAAGTGCGACTCATACGCTCCCACTGGTTGCGTCCCAACCCTTTGTATACACCCCCCTCCCACCTCACTACTACCGTGGTCGGGTGTCTTGGTGGATTATATATAGAAAAGCAGCCAAAACCACACAGAGCAATGAAACGTCTACATCAGTCACAGGTACATTTGGACTGTGTAAAGACGACAACTCAAGTGACGAGTTGGAGGTGGGCACATAAGTGGGCAGTGCATACTGAACGAGAAATCAGCAGACTAGCATGATGGACAGAGCTGAAAGGATGTTCTTCTCCTCTCCTTCCGTTCCACACTTTGCGCTGTGCACCCCCATCCCTCCGTCTGGCAGGAGAAGGCACGATGGCGGTCTGCCAGTTTTCAGTCATGGACGATTGTGTGTTGGTTCGTTCCGTGCATTGTTACAATGTTGCTTTTCTTGCTGATTTATTACATTACCGATTTTTTAAATGTTAATTTTCTCCCTGTGCTTAAAAATCATTTAAAAACTGGCCTGATTATGCGGCGTATGGTACACCGCGGGTTGGCTAGTATCCATTATTTTTTGTACACTGTTTCTGTGCTAACTCTGGGGCATTAGAGTCTCTTTTTTGTTCATGAGTAGCTGATTCCAGTCTTCCTTTAGTTTTCCTGAGCCAATTGCTAATCCTAAAGCGTAAGAACCACGCACCGTTAATGAATGACCAGATTAAATGTACTGTATGTGTACACTAAAGGCAGTAATTTAATGGTAAACGGCTGGCAGCTGAGCTGCCAATCATTTAACTTTCAAATTATTTCAGAGGAATAGACAAGTGAACAGTTTGTGTTAGGGCTGAATGATTTGGGGAAAATATCTAATTGCGATTATTCTGACAGATATTGCAGTTGTGATTTGAATTGCAATATAATTTTTAAAGGTCAAGCTTCAGTTCAATATTTATTAAGTAATAGATTTAAAACATGATGGAGCATTACCACACGAGATACCATCAAAATAATAACTGCTTTATATTCTAATGCAAGGATGACATATTTATTACATTTTTTAATTGGCATAGAACATAGAGCAATCCAGCAGAGATGCTGCAGTGCTAATCAGTCAAGCACTAGTTTAAAGTAATGATTTGTAATGAGAAGTACATGCCACTTTGAGCAGCAGGCAAGCTCATGTCAACAGAGCAGGGCACTTGCTCAGGCGCCACTCAATTGCGTTAACCGAAGAATGGCATTAAGCCAATGCTTCCAAGATAATAATAAAACCAACCAATGAACGTATTGCAGGCTTTGGAATAGTATTCAAATGCTACAGACTATATTATTAACACACTGAACATTGGAATAATTCATCACCAGGCCAGACAGCTCATATGTAAAAAAATAAATGTGACAAGGCTACGGCTGTGCAACACACTATTGTATGCAGCTAAATGCAGAAAGAGAAACATGCCTTATAAGGTGTGCCCTCAGTACAATTTGGTTAGGATTGTCCATACCCAGATTATCTTTTAACTTGGCACGCATTCAGTGCCTTCTCTTATTCTGTGCGATAGCTTAATTTTATTGCTAATATGAGGATCTTCCAGTGAAATATCAGATAGACTGACTGGCATTTTGCAATGTCTATAATCCATCCATCCATTATCTAACCCGCTATGTCCTAACTACAAGGTCACGGGGGTCTGCTGGAGCCAATCCCAGCCAACACAGGACGCAAGGCAGGAAACAAACCCCGGGCAGGGCGCCAGCATGTCTATAATGTATTTTTTTTAAATGTATGTGCTATGCTTTGCAATTATTAACTGTCATCATTGGTGGCTTTGGAAGCATGCACAACCTCATGCTGAAGGTAATGTGGAGTTACTGCTAATTAGTGTGTGATATGTGATCATAGTCACTAGAAAGGCACCCATCAATGAAAAAAGCACTGTTTGGATGGGCACGGAACACTGAGGTCCACCCGCAGTGATAGGCCCGACTTGTGGATCTAAGAGCACACCAATGAGTCATAAAAATGCTTTGAAGGTGTTAAGCTGCAAGTTTTACAATGAAAAATAAAACGTTAGCTATTCAATATTATGAAAAGTCCGATCATGGAAGTAAAGTGCAAAAATAGATTTGCAAAATACTACAGCTTTGCATAGCGTTTCTGGAGTAACATGATGCCAATATTAGTGTGCTTAAAATGAAACAACTGTTCTTTTACAATCAAATGTCAGCTTTTGCCTTTGACTCAGACATTTTTTGAAATTCAAAGAGCAATGTTCGAACTAAAAGTCTACTCTGCATGCATATATCCTAAATTACAAGCCTTTGTGATTTGCTAATTGCATTGTTTCAAATCGCACTTCTGATTTGAAATCAATTAATCATTCAAACCTAGTTTTTTTCAGTAAAATGTAATCAACACTTCTGTTGATTATCAGAGGTGACTATGTGCAGAGGGTACAGACCTATAAATACCTGGGAGTGCAGCTGGATGATAAATTGGACTGGACTGCCAATACTGATGCTCTGTGCAAGAGAGGACAGAGCCGACTATACTTCCTTAGAAGGCTGGTGTCCTTCAACATCTGCAATAAGATGCTGCAGATGGTTGTGGCGAGCACCCTCTTCTACACGGTGGTGTGCCGGGGAGGCAGTATAAAGAAGAGGGACACCTCACTCCTGGACAAACTGGTGAGGAAGGCAGGCTCTATTTTAGGCATGGAGCTGGACTATAATTGTTCCTTATGCAAATGTAAATTTTATGCAAATTTAGAAAGTTGTACAATTGTGAATTTCTAACAACGCAATATTTGTAAAATAGTTTTGCACATTGAAATAGTAGAGGAGGAGTCAGATGAGGTGGCTTGGGCATCTGAGCAGGACGCCTCCCTGTTGAGGTTTTCCGGGCACGTCCAACCAGGAGGAGGCCCGGGATACGCTGGCGGGACTATGTCTCCCGGCTGGCCTGGGAACGCCTCGGGATTCCCCCAGAAGAACTAGAAAAAGTGGCCGAGGAGAGGGAAATCTGGGCATCTCTGCTCCAGCTGCTGCCTCCGTGACCCAATTGAACGCCCCAAAACGTTTCTGCATTATCTATGTATTGTTTTGCATGCATTTGTTATTTTTTCGTATTTGTGCTGACACTGCTGTTTAGACGACTTTCCATGTAAATCATTTTTGTACAAGCAGTGCTGTATTCTGGCCAAGAATCAATGCTTGGTTGTTAGGTAGACATTTCCAAGTTTGATTTGCAGTTATGTTCAAGGTTCACTTTGCACATTTGACCAATTTAAAAGCAGTTTATTTTTTATGTGTCATCCACATTTTCCTTGACTTCCCTTATCTTTAATTTTTTGGATGAAAACACTGATGGACATATGCTAAAAGGAACCCATAGTTGTCGAGTTACTCAGCATGCTGAGGTTAAAATAGTCAAAAGTTTTTACCCAACACTGTTTTTTTATTTTGCTGAATTTAAGCCCCAATGAGTTGGTCACATTTTGTGACACTCAAAATAAAAAACATATTAATGAATAAAATATTAATTAGTCAACTGGTAAGGTGTTTCTTTAGGGGTGTCCTAGGCAGAGTATAATGAGGGAAGACTCAAGAGTAGATGTGGTCTAAGAGCATCTGCGGATATTTCTGGAGGAGCCAGTAAAAATTTTACTGTAAGTTCATTGGTTGCTGATTGGTCACCAGAAAAAAAGTGAAAAAGTTGCTACTGAAGTAATGAAAAACTAGTCATTTCAAACTTAAAATAAGATTTAAGCACCACATGACTCATTTTACAGTAACATGTTGTGCTTTGTTTCATGTTCTCAATATTTATAATACTGCACTAATAACATTTCCCTTAGAACTGACTTGCGACCTCTGCCGTGAATATGTGCCAAAGACATGAAAGAGAAAGTGACAGCCATGAATGACCTCAAATGCTTCCTCTTTACCATTGAAAGCAGTTCCAGGATGATGCACAGGGACTGCAGTGTGTAGGCATTTGTCCCTATCCTGCTTCTCACATACCATCAGTGACGAACCATCTGAGAACTTAAGTGATTATGATTTTTAAGTGCTTAGATCTTAGCTTGTACAAGTTTGAGTTGCTAACTGTATTAGTAGTGTCCCATGTTGTCTTGTGTATATATATATATACACACACACACACACACACACACACAAAGCTGGTGGTGATATTTTTCAATAGAGTGCCTCATTCAAGTGTTTGCTTCTGGAACTGACCATTATACAATTTACACGAAGAGTTGCTCAAGATTTACTGTTTTTCAAAACACTCACCAAGTTAGTTAGAAGACTTGGGCAGTACATTCAGACTGGTATGGAAAGAAAGAAGACCACAAAGCGAGCAAATATAAGTCTGCCTTCCCCTTCCGTGCTCCTCTCTCCTCACTTCTATGCCTACAACCAACCAGCTTGAAGAAAGCTCACACCTTCAAGTTGAAAATCTAAATTGTGTTGTAAATGATTAAGGAAAGATGTTTTGACCTTTTCTCCAGTTATTCTGCTGGATGCCAACATAAGAACAATGACATGACAAGTGACACTTGCTTCTCTCATGGGAAATAAGAGTACAATTCAGACATTTTAAGCCTTCTACACCAGTGGAGTTTGGGCTTGGAGAAGTAAACCTGTGCTGTCTGTTCTAGCAATAGCTGTTCTAGCAAGTGAAAAACAAATATCATGTAACAGTTATTTTGATTGCTGAGTTGAGATGTACCGTAGAAATAACTGAAGATGTAGAAAGTTGTTGATGTAAAAGCACATTGTCTTCATGGCAATGTATAAAGACAGAAAAATGTACTACTGCTGATCAAATTTTGTGAGAAGTGAGTAAAACAAAATCTGACAATTTTTTGGATTTCCTTTCTGGAGCCATTATGGCACATTGCCAGTTAACAGGCAGTAGTTAACAACAGTTTGTTGTAAGATGGTCTGCATAATTCCATCCATCCATTTATCCAACCATCCATCATCAATAAATCCATCTTCCTAACCTGTTTATCCTGGGCAGTGTAGCAGGGTAGCTAGAGCCTATCCCATCAATCATCAACCACAAGAGAGGAGCAATGCTTGGACAGGGTTCCTGTCCATCATGGGGAGAACACACACTCTCCCATAATTAATAAGTATGTAATAACTAACTTTTGCAAGGTTGCACTATTATAGTTCTAAATTTAATTTGTTTTTGTGTGTTGTTTTGTAATCAATTACATTGTTAACAAAATACAAAAAATAATAGGTTTATCATTTTTTTTTTCACTCTTTATGATTATAGACTCCAACTGGCTCAAAATGCGGCTGCAAGGCTTCTAACTGGAAGTAGCAGAATCCAACACATTTCACCGATTTTGAAAACCCTACACTGGCTGCCGGTTAGATTCAGAATCGATTTTAAGATTCTCCTCCTAACCTATAAGGCATTAAACGGTCTAGCCCCCGCCTATTTGAGTGTCTTGCTCCATTGTCACAATCCCCCTCGTGTTCTTAGATCCGCAGATCAGCTGCTCCTAACCTTTCCCAAGGCACGTTTTAAAGCTCGTGGTGAAAGGGCTTTCTCCGTCTGTGCACCCAGGCTCTGGAACTCCCTGCCCTTAGTCGTTAGGCAAGCCGCTTCAGTCGCCACATTCAAATCTCGCCTAAAAACGCACTTCTTCACATTGGCTTTTAATTCTTAACCTGTTTCATTTTCCACTCGCCTTTTGCTATTTTCTCTATTTTATTTGGTCCCTTGACCTGTTTTTAGTATCTCTGTTTTAATTCTCTCTTAATGTTTATTTTTAATATTTTTCTTTTAGTCCTGCTTGTTGTAACTGTACAGCGCTTTGGTCAGTTGTAATGCTGTGTTTTTAAGCGCTCAACAAATAAATATGGTATGGTATGGTATGGTATTATGCTTATGACTGTGGTATAGATTGAATAGTATAGTGCTTTCAAATTATACTGTACTAGCCAACCTGCGGCATACCATACGCCGCATAATCAGGCCGGTTTTTTAATGATTTTTAAGCACAGGGAGAAAATTAACATTTGAAAAATTGGTAATGTAATAAATCAGCAAGAAATGCAACATTATAACAATGCACGGAACAAACCAACACACAATTGTCCATGACTGAAAACTGGCGGACCAATCTTGTTGATGTGAGCGAAGGAAATGTAGACGCGCGCCTTCTGTTCTGACAGATGTGTCGACGATCTATTGGTGGAAGAGTTTGCCACTGGAATGCAAGACACTAAATGAAGATCTTATGGCAAGCCTGAAAGCATAAAATTGGAGCTGTGTGACTTGCGTTCTTTTCGCGGTTCGCTTTTACTCAACATGGGTTAATTGTATGTGCCAGCCTGGATCTTCGAAAGGGAATACCAGTGGAAAAACCATCACAGTTCATATTGGATATATGCAAATGTCGCGTTGTGCAGGAGGTTCCCCGTCTTCACCTACAAAGCAGCAACATCAGTTTAACAGGACGGGGCGTTATACCTTCTCATATCCAGACCTGGATTTTCCATGAACACCATTCGTACAGCAGTAACAGAGTAACCGTGAGTGATAATGTCATGCATTTGCATGTAAGACTTTGCGAAGGGATTAACCTGACATATCATGTTGTCTAGTTGAAGCAACAAAATGTCACTGCAAGCGCTATTACATTCCTTTTGCAAACGTTGACTGGTAGCCTCAGCAGAATCGAAGATGTATAGGTGACCGTATTGTGGTGACGTGTCAGGATTGTTATATAAAGGAGAGACCTGGTGATAAATTTGACCGTGGATTCTGAAAGCATACGGTCCTTGTCCAGATGGTTGAGCGATGTGTGCGCCCATTGACGCGAAAGCTAAAGCAGAGTTGTATTCCCTGATATGATCACAGTAATTTCGGGACAGCGGGTTCTTGCCAGTCAATAGGTCTTCCAATAAAAGAGTGGGCTTGGATAGCGGTGGCAAAGACACCTTGCAGGCATGACAACACTTAGTGTAATGTCTGGATTTGTTGACGTCTGCTGGCCAATAAAGAGCATTGCAAGAAGCACATAGTGCGGTAGGGAGGCCAATATTATGTTCTTGGACGTGAAAGGCGGTATCTTCTTGAAAAGCTGCAGAAAAGTGAATGCGATGTTTGTGCATGAACGATTTAGTGCTGTGTTGACACTGAAGGGAATTGGAATGAGTTGTGTCGAAGCATTGCTGGCAATGTTCACATTGCATAATTCGTTCTGTGGAGTGTGTTTTTAAATGCATGTTGAGAAATCTCTGCACTCAGAACTTTTTTGAACAAATCGTGCATTCAAAGATCTTTTTGGAATGCGTTCGTTCAGTGGAGTGGGTGTGTAAATGTGCTTTGAGATATTTCTGTCATGTGAAGGTTTTGGATCAGTGTTTACACTGAAAAGAATTCATCAGGGAATGCATTTTGAGATGGTTAGTAAGGTATCTGCGTGCGTGAAAGTGCTTTTCGCAAATTTTGCATACAAATCTTTGCGTTGAATGGATCTGCATATGGTTGTGGAGATCCATCTCAACTGTGAAGTCCTCGTTACAAAATGTGCAATTGAAGGTGAGAGTGGAATGAGTTCGTAAGTGTTTTTTGAGAGCGCGAGTTGTCTCGAAGCATTGTTGGCAATGTTAACATTGTATCATTCGGTTAGTGTTGTGTTTTTTGAAATGTGCATTCAGATATCTGTGCACTCTGAAGCTTTTGGAACAAAAGGTGCATTGAAAGTCCTGTGTGGAATGCGTGTGTTCAGGGGAGGGTGTCTTTAAATGTTTTTCAGGAAGAGGAGAGTGGGCAGGTGACGTCACATTAGTGTGGCGAGCTAGTGGGTGTGTACGCTGTGTGCCCTTACCGACAGAGTCAAAAGATGTCACCAGAAGGTTATCACATGGGTATTTGAGAGGCATGAGAACCTCGTAATGCCCATGATCCAAAGGACCACTAAAGAGCAGGGATATGAAGAGACGCTGGGCCGGATTGTAAAACTCGAGGAGAAGCATGAGGACGTTTTTGGATGTAAATGCTGATAGTTGCTGGAAGGATTTGGGACATTGCCACAATTTCTACCTCGCCACCATAGACTCCGGACGTATTCATGTAATCAGCG
The DNA here is from genome assembly GCF_016835505.1 of Polypterus senegalus. Classification (NCBI taxonomy): domain Eukaryota; kingdom Metazoa; phylum Chordata; class Cladistia; order Polypteriformes; family Polypteridae; genus Polypterus; species Polypterus senegalus. Next base: position 36,163,269 of record NC_053167.1, read on the forward strand.
TATTGTTGAGCAGACTGTATAACAATGCCTCTGTGACTAAGAACAATGGACACCACGCCACCGAAATTATCCCAATGTTGGCAAACAAAGCTAACAGCCATGTTACGAAGTTTGAGAGCAACAGTTTCGTCAATGACATTTCTCCAAAAAAACCCGACTGACAGAAACAAACAGTTACCTGAAGCAGGAATTTCTATAACATTGAAAGACGTGTTGTTTCCATGAAATACATTTGAAGCGGTAGCCATGGAGAGCAAAAGAATAGTCAACATGGCTCACAGCTGGGTTTGGACCACAGCACAGACCAAAGTGAGTGAGTATGTGTTTGATGAGCTGTTTGATTTGGCGGGCAGTGGTCTGAAGTGCGTTCCTGAGCACGTGGGAGGAGGGGTAGAGTTTCTGGGCGGGGCTTCGTTGTTCCTTTCGCATGGTTTTTCATGGTGGACGCGGTCGGGTGTTGAAACCGAAAAGAATAATCAAAAGTAAACGTGGCTTAGGCGTGCATGTGGACTCCTAGCACAGACGAAAGGGGCTAACTGGGTGGTCGGTGAGTTTTTGCGTCCGGGCACATGGGCAGGCAGTGTGAATGCCTAAAGAGCGACGGTAGAAAAAGGAGTGTTAGTGGGCAGGGAAACGTCTTCCGTATTTCTGCAGGAGCATCTAAGAAGACGCATGTTTGCTGTATGTAGCGTGTAAAACAGTTTGCTATGGTGCATGCGATCGTGCGTCATAACCGAAAACTCATTTTTTAAAGACTGCTTACTTCATTGTGTTTTAACCTCAGTTGTAAAGGATTGTTTTAAAGATCCCATGGGATACCCCTCGCAAACCGTTTTACACGATGCATATGGCGATTTACCTCCGCGAGAAACATGCCTCTATGAACAGTCAACATGCAGGTGCATGTGGCCTCTACGACAGACGAATATAAATGACGCCGTTTCTTCTGTGTCGTCGCGTCCGAGTTGGTGGGTGTGGCTCTGCGAGTTATCGTCATATCCAATGGTCTTGGAGTTGGTGGGCGTGGCTCCTTCCTGCGGCGCCATCGGTGTCTTACTTGTCGGCTCAGTGAATCCACGCCCCTTCCGGCGTGCTTTCCATGGGTGTCTTGCCTTAGTGAATTATATATATAGATAAAAAGGAATCTCTGGGTTGATTTTTAAGCACTTTTTCCAAAGAAATCTTCCATATGCGATTTTTGACTTTTTTTCTCTTTTCAGACAGTTTAAACCAAACAGTGGAGTTAAATGCACTCTGCATGAAAATTGGAAAAAAACCTATTTACAAACCCATTGATCCCTACCCTGGAATGAGGCCTAATTTTAACTATAATGTCCGGGCCCCAGGCCCTTATCCAAGGTGAGTATAGAGTCTTTAATGTACATTGTGTTTATCAATGCCAGTATATTTATAAATTTAAGTCATACTTGTATTTGTGTTGTTTGTTATCAGCTAATAGCGTATGATCTTTATTATCAGGCAAATATAGGAAACACTTAAGGTGAAGGGTAAAACACGCTACATTATGCATTTGGAGATCTGGAGAAGGTGTTTGACAAGGTGAGAGGAGGGCATTGAGAAAGATGTGGAAAAATAGTTAGTGTCTCCGTTGATCTCATTGTATGAGGAAACACAAAGTATGGTCAGAACAACAGATTGGGATAAGTTTTGATGTGAACGTGGTCTGGTTCTAGGGGTCCATTCTGAACACAATCAATTTTTGAGAAGGTGAAAATTAACAAAACAAGTGTGTCAAGTAGATCTCAGCAGGGCTCTAGAGTGCGACCTAATTTCTTAATGGTGCGACTAAAAAAATCAAAGGTTGCACCGGTGCGACCAGCCGTTCGAGGGGGAAAAAAAAACGAAACTCCGTGACTCTTAAAGTCTCCCTGTTGTTCAACAACAGACACATATTAGGCCCATATCGTGGTCTAAACCAATCAGAGATAGTGAAGGGCGGATCCCGCCCCCCCCCTCTGATTGACCGTGGTCCAGATATTCCTGTACGTGTGTGTACGTTTGAAAATGCATGTGATGCAGTCAGACAGAGAGAGGTGAGTAGCCCATCAGGTAAACAGTGGATGTAGCCGCGGATTATGAGAGAAAATGAAAAGAACGATTGACAGCTTTTTCGTTAAGAATGTTAAGTTAGGGCCTGATCCGTCCGAAAATCATAACCAATGCTCTGACACGAAGCCATCAACCTCCCAAGATATAGCAAGCCCTTGTCCGGAGACGGCATTAGATAATGAGCCACATACGATCGAGTCCGAGCCCACTGAAATTAAAAGGGGTAAAGTTGTATACATTTCAAAAAGAGTGGCTTGACCAGTTTCCCTGGCTAAGATACAGTAAAGCCGATAATATAATGCACTGTATTTACTGTAAAGAGTGTGGGAAGACCATGGCCGGCAGTAGTGCATTTGTGACTGGTTCTAATACATTTAGAATTAAAACGCTGAAAAAGCACAATGCATCTATAAAACACATTACATGCCGCGATAAATGCACTGCTCAAGTGTCCCCTCTCCCCTGTGACTTTCAGCGGCAGGCAGCAGCAAACAGATCATCAGACGAGGCCGAGATGATAATTAAGTTTAACGTTGCCTACAATATTGCAAAAGAAGAACTTCCCTTCACTAAATTCAAGTCTGAAATAATTCTTATGAAGTAAAATGGCTTGAACATAAACCCGACGTACAGCAATGATGTCGCATGTGCCCAATTTATAGGAGTCATCGCAGATACATTGAAAAAAAAGACGTCTGTGCAATTTGCGAACAGTGCGTACATGGCATTCCTGATCGACGGAGACACAGATATCGCCACAAAGGAATGCGTCATTGTGTACGATCGTATCTTGCGGAGAGGAAGACCGGTGAATATACTTATTGGACACATTGAGGTCGAGCACGCTCATGCCCAAGTCTGGAAGATTTTGATGTTAGAGAGAGTGTGGCCAGCTGGTTTAGTCAAGGCCAAAGATCAAGAAGGCCAAACTACAGGAGTTGGCCATCCGAGGGGCATGTGACTGCAATGGAGGATAGTCCATAAGACATTGTGCCAAGAGATGTTCAGTTTGAAGCCCTTAAAACACTTAATTTAGATTTTCTTTTTAGTTAATTTATCTTGAGATTTTTTAAGTTTAAATTTCAGCTCAGTAAAGCACTTTAAGCACCAACACTTTTTCAGTAAGTTACCTTTCTTGTAGAATTGTGCTTGCCTTCAAATAAAGAACTTTATATTGACCAGATTGTTAGTTAATCATTTACAAGTCAATATTGCCTATATGGACAGCGATTAAAAAAAAAAAACAAATAAATAAATAAAGTGAACGTGTAAAACTGTGGTGTTAAATGTGATGCGGTTGAAAATTTGGGTGCACCTAACTTTTGTGCTGGTGCACCTAAGAAAAAAAGTTAGGCGCACCAGTGCAACCAGTGCACAAAAGTTAGTCTAGAGCCCTGCTCAGCAATGCAATTGTTTTGAAGAAAGTAGGGGAGTAGTAGCAAGGATGAAGGGTGTTCGGAACAAATTCTGTCCCACTCTCCCACATTCTGGATACTAAAGAAAATATTCTGGCATTGAAGGAAAAAGTGTATGATCTGTGGGAGTGAGTCATGGTAATGATAGCAGGACTAAGATGGATATGTAGAGTTTAATGAAGTAAGAGACCATTGAATGGTAGTTAAGAGAAAACTTGGTGTGGATGTGAGAGGTGTTGTGCTAAGGAGAAAGAGACTTGCGTGGTTTTGGCCTGTGGGGCAAAAGACAGAGGATAATTGTATGAAGAGGTGCACTAAGATGAAGGTGGAGATGAAGATGCAGAAAAGGAGGTCAAAGAGCATGTGATGGGAAGTGGTATTGGATGATATAAAATGCCTAGCATTCCATAGGGTGGAAGAAAAATATCTGAAGGTTCACTTGCCAACATAGATAAATCTGGAAAATGGCTGTTAAACTTGTGATGATGGTAAAACTTATAGTGTACACAGTTTTAATAATTGTTAGTTTATTTCATTCATTTTTTGAAACGCATAGTAAAACCTCATAATAATGACCCTATAAACCTATTTCACTTCGGCTGCACTAAATCTATCATGTTCTTAATATATTTTGCTTTAATTTGTAACTAACTCAATCAAATTCACGACTCAACTCACTGTTTGATTGGTCTTTTCATGGCACTTTTAAAGCAAACACAAATTGTATATTTTTATCAATGAACTAATTCAGAATGGAATAATAAACTTGTTTTTTCCCATGAAAGAGAAGCATAATTTTAAACTAAACCAAGCAGGATTTTTAAATAACAGGAGTGGTACCTGCAGTGCTGTTCTGATATTTAAGTGCTGTAGAACTGAAATGAAACCGCAAACCTGGAATAAATTATTTCATTTCAAAATGAATTCTCTTCCACGCCTTCTGTGTCTTGTTAAACTAAAATGAGCACCTGTTCCTTTTAATCTCTGAATGTGTGTAATTTTCTGGATGCCTGACATTCACTGATTCTATGTAATTTTAATGTAACTGAAAAAATAGGTTAGAGGTGGATGACTCGGGACCAGCGAAAATGATCCGGGCTTTAGACACTCCATTTTTGTCATTTTATTTCACATTCTAAATTTTTGCATTTTCATACCGTTTTAGCTGACAGCCAATGCCATGCTTAGCAGCTACAGTGAAGTGCCTTACTTTATGATATATTAGTTCTGAGTTTCTGATTTGCAATCATAGCCTCTTCTTTACATGAAAATTTGACCTTTATTTTTTTGTAATGACTGATTTGATATGTATGTTCTCCTCTATGGTAAAATTAAGTTCAGTTTTGTTTTTTTTAATCATAAACATACCTCAGAAAATGTATAGCATGATTTTTTTTTAAATTGGAATGCTTGCTTTTTTGAAGTGGACATTTTCATTAAGTTTTAAGACTGTTGCTTCTCATTTGATGTGTGTGTCCCATAAACCTCAATTGTAGACACTTTGGGAACTTTTTAAATTTAATTTAATAATACATCACTCACTTAACAACACAGGTTTCTGGGGTAAGTGGATATCATTTGTGGGAAAAAAATAACTTAGAATTTTTGTTGGTTATTCAAAGATACTCAATGATCTTTTTATTGCTTTAAGTGGCAAACACTAAAAAGTTTATAAGACAAAGCTAAAGCTTCATGCTTTTTACCTGCTAGCAAAACAACAATTTTGTAACATTATTTGGTAGACAATATTTCCAAATCTGTGAGGAACAATTAAGGGGGAAATGTAAGTTGTACAGGTTTGCCATCCTTAAGAGTTTGTGCTTTATGTTATTTTGTTTTTATTTTCTGTTCATTTCCTCTATCTGTATATATATCCATATTCTTAACTCCTTATACTTATAAATAGTTGAATAGTTTATTTAAAAAAAAATAAGTTGGGGCTACTACCTGTTTGTCCCCAGTAACAACAGATAAATGGATGAGGTTTTTGTTCAGACACTATATACAAAGCAGTTTCAGTAACCATATTTCTTTTGTGAGTGTACTCTAAAATGGGAGAAAGGTGACCCATGGAGTTCTGGGAATTGCAGGTGCATTAGCAAAGGGTGAAAGGCATAAGAATAGCAGAAGAACTCCTCTAAATTACTGTGCTGGAGGGGGAGCACACAGCGAGGAACATAGTTAATTACTCATTTTAATTCAGAAAAGCAAGAATGTCCTTCTTATGTAATTGTGTATAGCATGGTCTAGAGCAGTGTTTCCCAATCTTATTTTCTGTGGTGTCTAATTTATATGAATGAAGCTAGTAATGTGAGCACGCAAACTATGTAAACTGATGGTATTCACATATAAACCAATAGATAACCAACAAAAGCATGATTTATGGCCTGTTTAGCCCTTTATATACCGGAGAAAACAGTAAAAAAGCAACTCTGAGATCAGCGTTTGCAGACATGGCACTTAGTGAGCACTTTGGGTGCATCCTCAACTGCTTTGTCCCTTTGCTCTCCCCTCCCTGCCTCAGAGGCAACTCGTACACCCACTATCCTGTGAGACTCGCTGGTGACCACACACCCAGCCAGGAGACGCATACAAAGTGCTCTCATAATAATAATAATATTACATTTTATTTATATAAGTACTGTGTCTGCAACACTGTGATTGTGTATCTGATTTTATGATAGTTTCTCTAGGTTGATCTGTCCTCCGGTCAAGCTTGTCTCTCTCGGGTTTAGACCCAGGTGCGCTACATTATTATTTTCATGGTACACCTAGGAAGCTCTCATGCCGCACCACTGTGCCATGGCACACTGGTTGAAAAACACCTGTCTAGAGTGAGCAGTTCCAGTAATAATATTACTTATTACTTTACTATTGCCTTTATCCAAGTTGACTTAAAACGTTTTGAGATACAATTGGTTATATATCTTTTGGTTTTCTTATTGGAAAACAGGCATGTGAAGTTACTAGCTAATGGTCACATTTATTAACAGTAGAATTTCAACCCACAACTTCAGGGTTTGAAATTCTTAACCACTAAACCACCCTGCTTGCCAATACTATTAGGCCTTGGTTTAAAATAAATAAATAAATAACCAAACAAATATTGTATGCGGAAAAGCACTTATTTTCTCAATACTTCTGATGCATCCCTTTAACTGATGGCACTATAATGGAGGCCATTGTTTTATGAAATTTCCCAGGTGAAGTCCGGTGACACAGCTGATCACTCTATAACAAAATTTGATTCATATCAAAAACTTCTTAATTGTCTGGATTGATCCCATGCATGCCTGCTCACTGACTGGAATTGCTCTAGCCAGGTTCTTGGAGTGGATCCTACTAACCTTTTTACTGGGCAATTTTAAATAATGATTAATGAGAGTCATCCTAGCCATATTAACGTCTCCATTTATGAACCAAGTTGTCAGGAGCAACTGTATGAGAAGCATAAGGCTCTTAACAATGTTGCTCGATAAACTTTATCCAAGACTTGAAACATTAGAATAAGAAATTTGAACTTGTACTATTTTATTCTTACTAGCAGTATTTTGTCTTTTAGTCAAATATTCATTTGGGCATTAAGATGTTGGATTTACCATTGTGTTAAGACTTTCATGAAGCATATGATGGCCAGTGACATTTGATATAGTTCAAAAGTAGTAAAATTGCAATGAATGTTTTATTTTTTTAAATGTTATATTGTAATAATAAAGTTCATCATTGACTTGAAGGCAGCTGACAAATACTGCACATTTAGGAAACAAATTAAAATAAATGGGATCAAAATCAGATTTTTGAATTTTATCAGAAAAAGATAGAAGTAAAACACAGTTTTAGTTTTAATCAAATTGCAGAGACATCAAAGCGTACATTTAGCTTCTAAATGTATGCATTTTTTACATTGAGAGATTTAGTGAAATGATCACATTTATTTAAATTAGCATGACTGAAATAGTAGAAATATAGTTTGCAAAAATGATTGTTATATGTTATCCATTATGCGTTGCTTTTAAAACTTGCATACTTTCATTTTACTGGTTTTGATATTTATTTTATGAAAATCCTGTCTTTCTGTGAATTTAGTTTGCTCAATTATTGTCAAGCATCATGCTCTTTTCCAGGTATTATTATCCCTTTCCACCAGTTGGCCCAGTCCTCTACCAGATGGAATTATCAATTGGAGGACAGCAATTTCATGGCAAAGGAAGAACCAGACAAGCAGCAAAGCACGATGCAGCTGCTAAAGCATTAAAATTTTTGCAGAAAGAACCTCTGTTAGAAAAAAAATCAGAGGTAAGGATTAAGACAAATACATAAATCATATCATTCTAGAAAAGTCTTAATGAGAAAATGTTAAGGTAGTGCAGCTCATAGGTTAGAAATTTTATAGAAGGACAAAGTCCTGTCTTGCCTGTCTTCTTTGTTGCTCATATTCATTTGGCAGTAATGCTGCACAAGAACCCCACTAAAAGTGATCAAAAAACTTTTGAAAAATATATAATGCACACTTAAAATGTGCTAGGTTTTGTTGCAAAATGCACTGTAAATGTGCTGTGTGAGCTTGCAAAATATATTGCTTGGGCTTAAGTTGAAGTTGCAGTTATAAAATGTGTTGCACTGACTCACGGACTTTTGGTGCAGCACAAGAAGACTAGCAGTAGTCACTTGAATACAAATCTTTGCAAAATGTATTGCTTTCACTTAAAATGTGACACTAATTCTTAAAATATGCTACACACACCAGACAAATGTGTTGTGCTTGCACACTGACTTTTAAGAGTAATCTAACTCTATAATTAAGTAAAGAGAACAGCTGTACTTATTTAAAAATGGTGTTGCCTCAGAAAAATTGTGGAAATTCAAAAACACGAATCAGTACTCTGGAACATTACAGGTTTCAAAGTATATTTATTGATGTATTTTGTAAGTTTTAAGACTTTTTTATTTAACTTGACTCCTCTGTCTATTTGTTTGTCTGGGTCAAATTTCGCATACATGTTCAGTATCAATGGCAATACAATAATTCGTCAAAACCAATGCAATTACGTAACAAATTTTGCCGTAATTAATGGTTATGTGATTCCAATTAACACACAGACAATGACGGAGAGGGAATATACAGTAGCGAGATATAGGAGCATGTAAGTTAGAGACACATTGGATTGCCCCCACTTGCCCTTTCCAGTAAGTGGAGTGGGTAAATTTGCATGCCGACTTTACTTGTTTACTCTTGCGAATGAGTAGATGTGGTGATCATGGTGCCTGCCATTATATCATTGATATTTTTTTTTCGCAGCAAGTGCACTAATCCCATAAGAGCCTGAACAGAAAAATAGAGACCAAAATATAATTCTTTTTAGTATTCAAATAATTCTGCAAATATCCTATATTATATATATATATATATATATATATATATATATATATATATATATATATATATATATATATATATATATATATAAGTCAATGTGTGTATGTATTTATGTTCCAGCATTTCTTCTGAACAGCTGGAACAATTTTCATGAAACTTAGGACACATGTTCCTCATTGGTCGACTAAAAATACTGTAGGGTGAAATCAGCTCTAACCCACCCCCTTCAAGGTAGTATGGAGGGTGATCTTGCAGTCTTGTATGCATGTTATCATCCAGTTGACACTTGGAATGACCACCAGAGGGCGAACTGGAGGTGACTGCCTGCATTCTTTATATTTGAGCACCACCGCGCCCCTGTTCCTTTTGAAATTAAATGGAGTTGTCTGGTTCCGAGCGTCAACTAGATGATAACATACATACAAATAACAAACTTTATTTTCCTCCTAGGCAATGGCGGGTAATTCAGCTAGCTATGAAATACTTTTAAAGAAGCTTCCCGTTCATGAGAAATGATTAAAGAAAAATCATTTGCAAAATACTTAAAAACTGAAAAGTAAAATATATATAAATTAAATACATTTATTTACTTTAGTTATAAATACACTAAAAAGCAAAAAATATATATTTTTTAACAATAATTTTCGTGGTTATATGTGACTAAATACAATCATCGGACACACACAAATTTATTCATTCAATCAATTAATACAATAGCTACTTTCATCATAAAATATAAAAAAACAACAACATTGTAATTCCCCACCATGCTAAACAAGTTTCAAAATTTGTTTGAATCAATTTATGTGCACCCCACAATTTTATTTAGTCACATATAACCATGAAAATTGTGGTTAAAGAAAAATGTATTTTTTGTTTTTTAGTCTATTTATAACTAAAGTAAATAAATAATTTTACTTAAAAAAAGTATATATTTTATTTATTTTACGCTTGCACTTGGGCTCCATAGACCAGCATTTACAGTTTTATAAACACTTTCTGAGGCAAATTAACTTACAGGTGCAACCATTCAAAAATAAGCAAGGAATACTGCAGCACACGAACGCGCAATTTCACAAATTTTCACTATTGTGACTGTACTATCTTGAGAAAATAGCAATCAATCAATCAATCAACATTTATTTATATAGCACATATTCATACAAAAAAATGTAGCTCAAAGTGCTTTACAAAATGAATAGAAAAATAGAAGACACAATAAAAAATAAACATAAGTCAACATTAATTAACATAGAATAAGAGTAAGGTCCGATGGCCAGGGTGGACAGAAAAAACAAAAAAAAACTCCAAAAGCTGGAGAAAAAATAAAATCTGTAGGGGTTCCAGACCAAGAGACCGCCCAGTCCCCTCTGGGCATTCTACCTAACATAAATCATCATATTTTCATGGAAGGACCTGATGATGATGGTCACGTAGACTTCTGGCTTTCAGTCCATCATTGTTGGAGCATCATGATGCTTTGAGTAGGTGGTGGTGGCGCAGGCCGCCACCACAAAGAAACCGGAAAAAGAAACAGAAGAGAGAGTAGGGGTCAGTACGGATTTTAGAGCCACCATGAATAGTTATTATGAAGAATTGAACATACAGAGTATCAGGATTATGTTAAAGTGAAGTTATAAAAGGCCATGTTAAAGTAATGTGTTTTCAGCAGTGTTTTAAATTGCTCCACTGTATTTGCCTGGCGAATTCCTATCGGCAGGCTATTCCAGATTTTAGGTGCATAGCAGCAGAAGGCGCCTCACCACTTCTTTTAAGTTTAGCTTTTGGAATTCTAAGGAGACACTCATTTGAAGATCTAAGGTTACGATTTGGAATATAACGTGTCAGGCATTCCGATATATAAGATGGAGCGAGATTATTTAAGGCTTTATAAACCATAAGCAGTATTTTAAAGTCAATCCTGAATGACACAGGCAACCAGTGTAGTGACATCAAAACTGGAGAAATGTGTTCGGATTTTCTTTTCCCAGTTAGGATTCTAGCAGCTGCATTCTGCACTCGTTGCAAATGATTTATGTCTTTTTTGGGTAGTCCTGAGAGGAGTGCGTTACAGTAATCTAGTCTACTGAAAACAAAAGCGTGAATTAATTTCTCAGCATCTTTCAATGATATAAGAGGTCTAACTTTAGCTATGTTTCTTAAATGAAAAAATGCTGTCCTAGTGGTCTGATGAATATGCGATTTAAAATTCAGATTACAGTCAACGGTTACCCCTAAATTTTTACTTCCGTCTTAACTTTTAATCCTAGTGCATTAAGTTTATTTCTGATAACCTCGCTGAATCCATTATTGCCAATTACCAAAATTTCAGTTTTCTCTTTATTTAGTTTGAGAAAATTACTATTCATCCATTCAGAAATACCAGTAAGACATTGTGTTAGTGTATCGAAAGAGTCGGAGTCATCAGGTGCTATAGATAAGTACAGCTGTGTGTCATCAGCATAGCTGTGGTAGCTCACATTGTAACCTGAGATAATCTGACCTAACGGAAGCATATAGATTGAGAATAACAGCGGACCCAGGATAGAGCCTTGTGGAACACCTTATCGGATATCATGTGTCTTTGAGATTTGATTACCACAACTCACAAAGAATTTTCTCCCTGCCAGGTAGGATTCAAACCAATTTAAGACACTGCCAGAGAGGCCCACCCATTGACTAAGGCGATTTCTAAGAATATTATGATCAATGGTGTCAAATGCAGCACTCAGATCTAAGAGGATGAGAACAGATAAATGGCCTCTGTCTGCATTTACCCGCAAGTCATTTACTACTTTAACAAGTGCAGTTTCTGTACTGTGATTTGTTCTGAAGCCTGACTGAAAAGTATCAAGAATAGCATGTTTATTTAGGTGGTCATTTAACTGCATAATGACTGCCTTCTCTAAGCAGGTGGAATACTGAAAATACTGCTACCATTAAAGACTTATGTTCAAACACTGGGCAAGGCTCAGTGACAATATTTTTTTTAAAGTCATTAAATTAATGTTGAACCCTGTTTTATTGGTTTCAAAGAGTAATTTTCCTGTAGAGTGTGGGTGTGATGTGCATTTTTCAGGCTTACAACTTCACAGAGAAAATTCAAGGTAAAATGTCTTTTGTAAAAAAATAAAAGCAGTAGTAATAATATTTTTTTATTTTACTTTTCAGGCCATTCAAGGTCAAATAGCAAGATATAACAATAAAATATACTGTATAACTGTAGATGGTAGAAATAATGTAGATAAATATTCTATGAAGATATGTGCAATTGAATGCAGTCTTTAACCCAGTAATTCACAATGGACAGTTGTTTTAACCTACTTGATCTGATATTACAATGTTTATAATATTGTTTCATAAAATGTTACTGTAGCTTTTTTTAAATCCTTTTCTAATCTGTAATATGCAGTAGTAAGGACACCACTTGCTGTTATTAGGTGAACATGGACCAGTTAATTCTACTTTATAGTAATATTAATATAAAATCATGCAGCTCAAAATATAATGGCCCTTCATATGCATGGATTTTGCATCTACCTTGCAAAAATATTAGAAAAAAAAATATAGAGAGTTTCAAAAAGCAAAATGTCAATTTGCTGTGCTCCAAACACTAAGCTGATTCCACTTGAATGAAGTGATTTGTGTGCATACGCTGTTGTTTTCTCCAGCCATAACACATGCACTTCAGAACAGGTTATCCACCTGAAGCTGAGCATGTTCAGAACATGCCAGTACTTGGATGGGAGACCATCCAGGAAAAGCTTGCATTTCTCCTGGAAGAAGTGTTGGTGAGGCCAGCAGTTGGCACTTATCCTGCGGTCTGAATGACATGGACACTGTACTGTAAAAATGGCGCCATTGTTTGGATGAAACGTAAAACTGAGGTCCTGACTGCCTGTTGTCATTAAAGATCCCAGGGCAGTACTGGCTAAATTGTGCACTACGGCCTGGCTATTCTGGCCTTCTAATCATCTGTCTGTTTGTGGCTAACTATCTTTCACTCCTTCACCACCTAATAGCTAATGTGTGGTGAGTGTACTGGTGCAAAATGGCTGCCGTCAAATCATCCAGGTGAATACTGCACATTAGTGGTGGTTGGAGTGGCTCCCCACTCACTGTGTAAAGCTGTTTGAGTACCTTGAAATGTGCTATATTTAAATGTAATGAATTATTATTAGCCATAGGAGCTTCTATGTGGCAGCCAATTGCACAGCCACCACACTTGTCTTTAGTTGGCTAGCTATGTTCACACGAAGCAAGCTCTGTTGCTCTATCCTGAAGATCAGCGGAACCCGTTCTGTGTGTGAACCCATTCTCCAGCAGTCATGGTGTTTGTAAATGGAGAGCTCCTTCTCACTCACCTATCCTACCTTGTCTTGTCAGCATTTCCAGTCACCAAGGTAGGAAACGATTTCCAGCTTTACACTTCCTACAATATTGCAGCTCTTAGTACAAAACACAAAAGACACTCAAACAAAGAAGTATTAGTAATCACCTCTCTATTATAAAAAAAAAATAAATCTTGCTACGATACAAGACTTTTTTCATGTGGCGAGACATGATCTTTGGAATAGAGATAGAGAGACATTTTCATGTCCCGTTAGACGGACAAGTCACGCCATACTTACAACCTTTGGAAGCAAGTCCCGTGATACACATGCAGAGCAGGTTAGAGATAATGGAAGTAGGAAAATTCGAAAGTCTCAAAAAAATGAGAGTAAAGATTGCATTAGTGCAAACCAATGGAAAATATTACCACTTTGTGGCGGTTCTGCGAAATGGCACATCATGAGTCTCAACGCAGAAGCTTCAGAGGTTAACTGGATTCAAAGCCAGAGCACAGCAGTAGAACATGTGTATTAAACTCTGGTTACATTGGGATAATTTAAAGTAACGTGATCGGATTCACTTTCTTTCCTCCCTCATACTGGTTGATCACCTTCATTTTTGTGTCAAGATCAATTGCCTCTTTTCTGTAATTGTAAGACAAATGTAACTGAATGCAGTCAAAACCTCTGCAGGTAATAAACTGAAATCAAGATGAATGAGTCATGGTACATGGAGCTGGAGTGGAGAAAACAACGTTTTGCTCATGAGCTTCGGTAGGAGTTGTAAATCGATGACTACCTATAATCCTCAAGTGGCTACCTATAATCCTCAAACTGGTGTAACATATAAGACACAGATGTATTAAAATAAAATAAAAGTTCTCCATAGCCCATAGAATGTTAATCATTAATAAATAAATAAAAGTTTGATTTCATTTAATTTTGTAATTATATTAGGCTGGTTATAGGGATGGGATGGTTACCAGTTTTTAAAATTAACCACAGTCAAATTACTGATGGTTAGCTTCAAAATATAATTATCACTGTAAGCTTTGATTACTTTGTTTAAAAAAAAAAGACATAGTTTGAGTTAAAACACTGTCAGAAATTCACTAAAAGTACATAATCATGCAGGCGTAGCATGCAAAGTGGGCATCTAGCACAAAGTTATAATTACTGTGGAAGGCAGTGACGGTATTTCAGAGGTAAGAAGAATACCTCCAAAATATGGTTCTTGTTGTCAGGAAGTAAATTAAGGATGACTACTCTATCTGCAGAATATGCAGAAAGAAAGTTTCAGTGGAAGGGGGAGACACATTAAATTTAATAAGTCATCTTTGAGATCATCACCTGCTGCTATACAGTGACTGCAAGGTAAGGCAGTCGTCATTGCTATTTAACTTGATAAACGCTAATCGGTATGAAGCTTTAGCGTTACTTGATGTACTATGTATTTAACTGCATGTGCATTGCTCTGTATGTGTTGTTATCCGTGTGCCTGCACTGTTTACTGCTCGTGATAATTCATCCAGTATATTTTGTTCATTCAGATTGCTAGTACAAGTCTTAAAACAGGGCTACATTTACTTCCAGCCTTATGGATCAAACAAAAGTTAAATTTCAATTAAAACCATTCACATAAATACATATACTACCAGTCCAAGGTTTGAGAACACCTCAGTTTTTTCAGTCTTTCTTCAAATGTAATTAGTTAAAATGCAGTGAATGACCTAAAATGGTGAAAATGTAAGCAGTAAACTCTTAGAGGTTTAAGTTTAAAGTTTAGGTTAGCAAAAACTGAAAAAGAAGGAAATTTCAGAATATTACAAATCTGCCCTTCTCAGGGAACAACAAATAGTTGCAACCTACAAATGTTCTGCAACAATTCAAGTAAATTAAGCCTTTCAATTTGAAGCAAACAATTTTCACAGGTGTCCCAACTTCTGCTGATTACTTAAAAACCCAAACCTTGCCCAGAAATCTATACTAGATTTCACCCTTCTGTACAGATCATTGCAAGGTTCAAATTACATTCTCTTCAAAAAAAAAAAAAAAGTTACTTGTCTTTATGAACGCTTCGCCCTCAGCAAGGAACCAATGTCGACAGTTGTGCATGCAGTGCTTCATTATCTTCATATCACAGAACAGGAGCACTAACTAATAAATGACTTATTGGTTGTACACTGCAAGACAATAATTGTACCACATTAAAGTTGGGCAATGTACCTGGCGAATCACAACGCAGCCTGCTTCTTTGTTGCTCTCCATGAAAAGCCATCTCAAGCCCCCTGTGGGTGAGGGCACCCCAGGTTAAGAACCACTACCTTAAATCATTTGAAGAACACAAATTTAATTAAATAATAAACATGCTGTAATTTAAATGTCCTTATTCATTTCTGTTTGAGTTAAGTACCAGGCTTGTAGACTTTATAATAACTTCAACTCCTGCAGTAAACACAGTTAAAAGTTGTAAAAGTAATTTATCGGGGGGAAAAAAGAAATGGGATTTTGAGAATGTAAGTAATTTTTTCTGTTTTCGCCATTCTGTTCTAAATAATGTGTTCCCATCTGTTATTATTTAGCCAGGTTTCAGTTATTCCTATTATATTAGAGCAGCATCATTTAATTCTAAGTCACTTATTTTATTCTTAATACTCATAGCATTAAGGCAAGCAAATTTTTAACATATTACTGATTGTACTATGTAACTCTTGCCTAGAAATTCAGTTACTATGTGTATTTGATATTACACTAATTCTTTTCCCTTTGTCCCTTCTAAACTTGGCCTGTCCAAAACTCCCTGCCCTCCTTTTCCCTAGTTTAATTAATCCTCAACAAACCTACTGTTAACTGTGTGATCTTTTAAGTACCTCCTTCATTCTTCCTTTTTCAAGCTGTAAAATAAATCAGTAATTCCTAGTCCTACGGCTTTCTTTTTGTTCCCAGGTTGAAGTTAATTACAACAGGTTCTGTTGCATCTGTACTTATTTCCCATTCCAAGGTCATAAACTAATTGAAAAAGAAACTGACTGGAACAGATGCTCAAGTTAGTGGTACAATACAGGAAGAATGTACAAGAAAAGGTGCTTGCAATGCCTGTAATTAAAGTCATGTAAATTCAGTTCATCGTAGTTCATTTGAGCAAAATAAATAAAATGTAATATAAATAGTCCACAGTTAAAAACAAATTGAACGTGTTCCACTCCAGGACATTAGGATGTTGTCTTCACATTTCAAGATTGTTTGCTTGTGTTTAATTTGTGTGAAAGGTGCATACAATATGTTTTTCATATTCACATTTCAAAGTTAACAACTTTACTTCATAATCGTGTGCCATCAACTTTAAAATGTATTTTCATTTGCATTTTGTGATTGCAGATCAATGGTGGCGAATCAGATCAAAATCTAAACAAATCTGAAATAAGTCAAGTATTTGAAATTGCACTGAAACGGAATATGCCTGTCAACTTTGAGGTGAGCTGAAGTTCAGTTCTTTCACTGATGTGTCCTAAAATGCTGCCAGTGGTTACATTTTCTGCATTTATTGTTATTAGGAAATCTTTGTGTTTTTTAAAATAGCCTTTTGGTTCAGGTATTGTGTGTTTGTCATTTAAGGAATGGTCAAGTTGGTTGAAGTTTTAGACTAAGTAAAATATGGCATAACCTCTGAACAGATTTTTTATTATTTTAGCTCTCTTATTTAAGCAGAGGACTGCCGAGCAGCCATAGTCAGGTTTATAACTATATTTGTTGCTGGAAAAACCTGGTGTAACTCTTTGAAAACAGTTCACATCAACTGAGTGTTTTAACGCCTCTTACCAAAGTAACAGTATATTACATTGCTTCGCCTAAATTACAAATAAAGACATACAAAACATTTAACAAGTTATATCCAAAATCTTACATCACAACACTGAGAAAGAATAAAAATAGTGTTAATTATGTTAATTAGTTTTTTCACAAGTTGAACTTTTGCAGTAGTCAAAGTGGCCAAATATTTGTTCTTTTTCTACTGTACTCTTTTGTTTCAGCAAATGTTCATTAATTATAATGAAAAGTAAGGAAAGACATTTTTTGAAAAGCATTTAAATATCAAATAAAAAGCACAGATAAAATGACAAAGTGACCTTTCTATTCAAAACCAATTTAATTCATGCTGCAATGTGAAATTGCTTCTTTTATCTGCTGAAACAAAAGAGGACACACTTGTGGCATAGTACTTGAAGATGAACTGTACAAGGGGTGGTCACACAAAAGGGAAAATGGAAAGTACATTTAGTAAAAATATAGCATGTGCTACCTCTTTAGGCCTACCAACACACGTCTTGAACATTTCCACTTGCCCACTTCCCAAGCAGCACCAAAAGTTTTCCTTTTCACTTGAAATCAGTGTCTCCCTCAGAACTCTGTCAGTTCTTCCTCCTTCCATTGAACCTTAGCTTTCAACTCTCATATTAACTCCAGACTTAAAGGTATCGCTGGTTTGTGGCAGCTTTACACTGGCATTTGGGATAAGCACTTTGGTCTTTGGAGGAAATATAACTTGAATTCTGCAACATGGCTGCCAATATCCATGCATCCCTAAGCTTTCATTAACTCTCAAAAGCCTTATTTTTTAAATATAGCCCATCTGCCCTCATTTTTTTTCAAAAGTAGGAGTTTAGTCATTTAAATAAGGAAAAAGGTGCTTCCACCCAGCAGTTAAGTAGTGGAAGTACGTATCTCCTTCTATCCTTCCATGAGATCAACTTAGGAAGGGCAACCTATTCCTATTTTATTCAGCAAGTGGTCCTGTGCTGCACCTGCTTGCTACAGGGATATTATGGTCTCTTTTGAGATCTCCGTAACCTCATTATCTTTTTTTGGATAGTAGTTTGGGCACTCGTGACATCTAGTGAGCTGCTGCCTGCTGTAGGACATTTTGTTCTGTTTGGATTACCCTGCTTATTGGAATTCTAACACGCCTCCTGCACATGTATAACTGTTCGTCTACACTAAAGGTTTCCACTGTGACTGTCCTTTGAACTGTGACATAGTGTAGGTGCCTTTGGTCCTGACAACCCTCTTACCAGCCGTGTAGGTCCCCTTAGTAGATTTAACTCTTTAAAATTAAATGAAAAAAATCTTAAAATCTCAATATAGCATGGATGTAAGAGGTCTTCAAATACTCATAAGTTTGAAACCATAGAGCTGTATCATGGAAAAGCATCTATATATTGTAGAAAAGCTGGGTTGAGCCCAGTTTATTAATTTTCTGTTTTTATAATAAATCTCATTCTTGTTCCTTTGTGAGACAGTATAGGCTTGTTCAGAATGCAGTAAGTTTAGGAATCATGCTAGAAAAATAATAATGGAAATAATTTTATAATAAACATTTGAGGGAGTGATAATTGGATGGTGGTCTTCTGAGACATAAATGTCTTTAGGAAAAAAAATAAAGGTTTAGGAGGGTGGCAAATTGTTACACTTACACCAGCCAACTGTAGCATCGTCCTGTTAAGAACACACGAGAAATATTAGTTTTTTATGAGAGGCTCATAGGCTGCTGACACAACAACAACATTTATTTATATAGCACATTTTCATACAAAAAGTAGGTCAAAGTGCTTTACAAAATGAAGAAAAGAAAAATAAAAGACAAAATAAGAAATTAAAATAAGACAACATTAGTTAACATAGAAAAGGAGTAAGGTCCGATGGCCAGGGTGGACAGAAAAAAACAAAAAAAATCGCTGGAGAAAAAAAAAAATCTGCAGGTGTTCCAGGCTACGAGACCGCCCAGTCCCCTCTGAGCATTCTACCTAACATAAATGAAATAGTCCTCTTTGTAGTTGGAGTTCTCACAGAGTCACTTGATGTTGATGGTCATACAGACTTCTGGCTTTTAATCCATCCATCATTGTTGAAACATCACAGTGCTTTGAGTAGATGGTGGTGGCACAAGCCACCACCAAAAGGACACCGGAAAAGGAAACAGAAGAGAGAGTAGGGGTTAGTACAGATTTTAGAGCCACCATGAATAGTAATTATAATGAGCTGCATATACAGAGTATTAGGATTTTAAGTACAGTGAAGTTATGAGAAGGCCATGTTAAAGTAATGTGTTTTCAGCAGTTTTTTAAAGTGCTCCACTATATTAGCCTGGCGAATTCCTATTGGCAGGCTATTCCAAATTTTAGGTGCATAACAGCAGAAGGCCGCCTCACCACTTTTAAGTTTTGTTCTTGGAATTCTAAGGAGATACTCATGTTAGGATCTGAGGTTACGATTTGGAATATAAGGTGTCAGACATTCCGATATATAAGATGACCTATACAAAGGGAAGGATGCGGCCCACAGGCTGTAGTTTCCCACCCCTGGAATAAATAAATGAGACACCAGAGGTTGGAATATAGTTAGAAAATTTTTCTGTCTTCTATATGGACTAAGGAGAGAAGATGGTGATGGTGTCAATTTTATGAAACCGTGCCTGATCTGTGAATGTTAAAATCCTTTCAAAAACCTACTAATCTGTCCTTAAGCATTTAATGATCAAATGCCATCCATTCTACTTTTCTGATTATCTACTTCTATCCTGAAATTAACACTGCCATTGCCCTGAGTTATCTGTTTAATGGTGTTAATGATTTCAAATATTAACATTCAGGTACTTTATTTATTGATGCTGGGGACCTGAAGAATGAAAATTTAGGGAGTGTGTAAAATAGCTATCATCAGCATGCCACCTACCCAATGGGAATGCTAACTCCCTAAGTAACTATTTTACCTTGGAAAAAGATGCTTACCACCTCATGACATATTCCTTATCTCATACCTCAGACTACCTCTAAGAAAGTTCTGCTTTCAGCTTACAAACAGAGGTTGATTTAGGACAAGGATAATAAAAGCTGCAATACTTCCTCCACTATATCCCTCAAGAGAGGCACAAAACAATGTGTTAATTGCAATAATGTACTCCTTGTTCACCTGAGTGGCCACATTTTCTTATGGCATAACCATCATAGGTGTAATCATGAACAATGATTAGAAACATTCAGAGAAGAGTTTCTCTCATTTAAGCAAAAGCAAAAGTAAGGGACTACTCATGGATCTCAAGTGGCAGACTACTCTCCCGTTTATATTAGGGGATACTGTAGAGAGGGTCGGCAGCTTTAAGTCATTTGGAGTCACCATTACTGATGATCTGAAGTGGGCACAGCACATCCTGACCTTTAATCAAGAAGTCTTACTCACACCTTTGCTTACTTAGATGTTGGAGGGTAGTGAGTAGTTAAGTGATAAAAAACATGCAGGAAATTGTTTTGTTTATCCAAGCTCTCCTAGATTTGGACTAGATTTTACAATTTGGTTATTTTATTTGGTGCATGCTTTGACTACAAGTTCAGTTTGCTCTACTTTCTACCGTTACTGTTAGATTACAGAATTACTTCTAATAAAATACAAAATGCTGTGCAATATACAATACAGTGGAACCTCAGATCACGAACGTCTCTGAACACGTACAAATCAGGTTACGACTGAAAAGTTTGCCAAACTTTTGCATCTGTTCACGACCACACACTCAGGTGACGAACAAGCCAGTTTCCCTTCCGGTTCGTACGTGCCGATGATTTCCGCACGTGTTCAGTCTCTCCCTCTGCATTCGCTGTGAACTCTTTGTGCTCTATATCGTTTCCCTTCCGGTTCATATGTGCCGGTGATTTACATACAGTTGTTCTTGAAAGTTTGTGAACCCTTTAGAATCTATATATATAATTCACTGAGTGCAAGCAAGACAGTGAGTGCAAGCAAGACAGAGCCCCGCCCACCAACTCTAAAACCATGGGATACGCTCGATAGAGCCCCGCCCACCAACTCTAACCCTCCTGCCGCGTCATGGGATACGCACGACAGAGCTTCGCACGCCAACTGTAACCGTCCTCCCGAGTCCAGCATCGCTCTTGAGGCACGCAACAACTCACCAAACACAGCCTCAGTCACTTTAGTCTGTGCAAAAGTCCACACGCACCTCTGAGCCACGTTAACTTTACACCGCACGCAAGACAGAGAGCCACGATCGCGAACTCACAGAGCCCTGCCCGCCAACTCTAACTAAGGGCAAGCAAGACAGAGAGCCACGCCTGCCAACTCTAAGACCATGGGATACGCATGCATTTAGTGTATAAATGGATATAAATAACTGCATGTAAACGATTCGCTAAAATCTGTTGTATGTAAATGATACTGTTTAAAACATTGTTTTTTCATCAGAAAACATGGTTTCCAAGTCTACCTGTATTAGTTTAAATGGCACTTTTACCACTCGCAATAGGGCGGACACGCTGACTTATCGTGACGACTGGGCAACACAGTGAATGCGGCGTCTATCTATATATGTCTATGTTTTCCATAGCTTGCTACAGGAAGGTACTCTCTCGACCATTGGCATTGGTTTCGCTCCTTGCTGTTTTCGTTATACTGCGGCGGTGGTTTCCTAAGCCTTTGTTAAACTGAATTCCTTTCTCACCGTTTTCCATTCCTATTCTTACACCGCTGTATGTTACGGGGCTTCGGCTAGTTTTCTATATTTCTGAATGAATATGACCTAAAACATCATCAGATTTTCATTCAAGTCCTAAAAGTAGATAAAGAGAAACCAGTTAAACAAATGATCCAAAAATATTATACTTGGTCATTTATTTATTAAGTTAATTATCGAATATTACATATTTGTGAGTGGCAAAAGTACAGTATGTGAACCTTTGTTTTCAGTATCTGGTGTGACCCCCCTTTGCAGCAATAACTGCAACTAAATGTTTCCGGTAACTTTTGATCATTCCTGCACACCGGTTTGGAGGAATTTTAGCCCATTCCTCCGTACAGAACAGCTTCAACTCTGGGATGTTGGTGGGTTTCCTCGCATTAACTGCTTGCTTCAGGTCCTTCCACAACATTTCGATTGGATTAAGGTCAGGATTTTGACTTGGCCATTCCAAAACATTAACTTTATTCTTCTTTAACCATTCTTTGGTAGAATGACTTGTGTGCTTAGGGTCGTTGTCTTGCTGCATGCAATCTCTCTTGAGATTCAGTTCATGGACAGATGTCCTGACATTTTCCTTTAGAATTCTCTGATATAATTCAGAATTCAATGTTCCATCAATGAAGGCAAGCCGTCCTGGCCCAGATGCAGGAAAACAGGCCCAAAACATACTACCACCATCATGTTTCACAGATGGGAAAAGGTTGTTATGTTGGAATATGCAGTGTTTTCCTTTTTCCAAACATAACGCTTTCATTTAAACCAAAAAGTTCTATTTTGGTCTCATCCGTCTGCAAAATATTCTTCCTATAGCCTTCTGGTTTGTGCACGTGAACTTTAGCAAACTGCAGACGAGCAGCAATGTTTTTTTTGGAGAGCAGTGGCTTTGTCCTTGCAACCCCGCCATGCACACCATCGTTGTTCAGTGTTCTCCTGATGGTGGACTCATGAACATGAACATTAGCCAATGTGAGAGAGGCCTTCAGTTGCTTAGAAGTTACCCTGGGGTCCTTTGTGACCTCGCCGACTATTACACGCCTTGCTCTTGGAGTGATCTTTGTTGGTTGACCACTCCTGGGGAGGGTAACAATGGTATTGAATTTTCTTCATTTGTACACAATCTGTCTGACTGTGGATTGGTGTAATCCAAACTCTTTAGAGATGCTTTTGTAACCTTTTCCAGCCTGATGAGCATCAACAACTCTTTTTCTGAGGTTGTCTGCTCTTCACAACACATGTTTGTGGAAGTGTATCATGGCACGAACAAAGGAGATTTCTGAGGTCCTCAAGAATCTCCTTTGTTCGTGCCATGATGCACTTCTACAAACATGTGTTGTGAAGAGCAGACTTTGATAGATCCCTATTCTTTAAATAACACAGGGTGCCCACTCACACCTGATTGTCACCCCATCGATTGAAAACACCTGACTCTAATTTCACCTTCAATCTAACTGCTAATCCTAGAGGTTCACATACTTTTGCCACTCAGAAATATGTAATATTCGATCATTTTCCTCAATAAATAAATGACCAAGTATAATATGTTTGTCTCATTTGTTTAAATGGTTTCCCTTTATCTACTTTTAGGACTTGAGTGAAAATCTGATGATGTTTTAGGTCATATTTATTCAGAAATATAGAAAATTCTAAAGGGTTCACAAACTTTCAAGCACAACTATACTTGTTCAGTCTCCCTCTGTACAGTACATTGTTCTCAGTCAGACGTGCACCACGCAGAGGGACTTGTATAGCGGGTCCACAGCTCACGTCAAAAAGGCCAGTTTTAAATAAAGAATCACCACGCTTGCAGCTTAGCGAAGGGGCGTGGAGGTTGATTGCTACAGCTGCTGAAGGTAGGAAAAAGAAAAGAAAGACGGAGGTTGCGGAGTGAGGAAGTAAGGCAGGCAGGTGGACAGTGAACCCAAGCAGCAGTGTTTTGGCCAACACTCGGAGGGGCAGAAGGAAGTGGTCACTGCAGCTGAGCGATCAAGGATCTGGAATGACCAGAAGAAGAACGACTGGCCGCATAAGACAGAGAAGGCAGTTAAATGCACCAGGCTTGTTTTTAAAGAGACTGCTTTGAGCATCGTTTTAACCTCGTTGTATTTAATGAAGACTTTTTTCTATTGGATTTTAACCTTCACTTCACTTCTGTTTTTGTGGGATTTATTTATTGAAGGATTCTGAAAGCACTGAACTTTATTTAATTGGACATTGTTTTTGATTGTTGTTTTGTTGATTTTAATAAAAGCACTTGGCACTTTTTGCACCATCCGATTGCTCCATTGTAGTGCCTCACTGTTGTGCTCATTGGTAACATTACCAACGGTGACTGGTTTAAGGACTCCTGGAAGCGAGATAGGAGCATGCAGCAAACCCGCATCGTCACAGACTTTACCTCAAAACTGTAATCTCCTCTCCACCTAGTTCCTCCTCACTTCCTTCATGCCAGAACTCGACTCATGCAAGGTTAATTTTCTTGGTTGTTTATGGTTAGTTTTTGTATAAATTACGGATTTTTCAAATGTTTCATTTTTTTCCCTGTTCTTAAAACTCATTAAAAAAAAGTGTTTACAGCGATCAGTTCGTAAGGTTATAGTGTGAACTCCTGCAGTGTTACTTTTCTTGGTTGTTTATGGTTAGTTTTTGTATAAATTACTAATTTTTCAAATGTTCATTTGTTTCCCTGTGCTTAAAACTCATTAAAAAAGGTGTTTACAAAGAGGCTATAGCTACAGCTAAGGCTATAGCGCAGGGCTATTCAATTGGCGGCCCGCGGGCCAAATGCGGCCCAGAATCAACCTTCGAGTGGCCCGGCCCGTGATTCCGCCCATAGATAATAAATTAATATATATTATTCATAAATTGTTATTTAATATAATTTTATATATATATATATTATATTATATTATATTATATTATATTAATATAAATATATAGTATATTAATATAAATATAAAGTATTTATGTCTATGGTCCCGCTAAAAACGCAGCATTCCTACGTAAATTCCGTAGCCTGCAACACGCAAACAATGCAGAGCGTGCGATAGTAGCTTAGATTACTATCAATATGTCTTTCTCAACACTGAAACGTAAAATTGCCAATGAAAACCGTAAGTTTAACCCTGCCTGGACTGACAAATACTTGTTTATTTTTCCGCCACATCCAAACGCCAAACCGATGTGTTTAATTTGTAATGAGTGCGTTGGAGTATTTAAAGATTACAATGTGCGGAGTTCATCATGTTGAGAAACACCACACTTTTTGCACCAATTTTCCAGAGGGATCTCAAGAGAGGACTGCAAAAGTGCAGAGTTTGATTGCATCTTACAACCGTGGTGCGGTCATTCACAGCCCAAGAGAGAGCTACTGTAGCATCCCTTCGTGTTTCCTGGATACTGGCAAAAAAGAAAAGGCCATTCACAAACTCTGAAACCGTGAAGGACTGTATGCTGGCTGTCGTGGATGAGGTGATAAATGACGATAAAATTAAAATGAGCGTGGTATCTGCTATAAAAAACGTGCCCCCGTCAGATACTTCAAACATTCGTAGGGTTAAAATTTTTGCTGCAGATGTGTATGAAACGCTGTTAGGAGACCTGATGAAAGCTGATACTATGTCTATAGCAGTAGATGAGTCCACAGACAGAACTGATACTGCTCAGTTGTGCATATATGTCCGTTTTTTTGATGGCAAATGCTTCCGAGAGGAGCTGCTCGACCTACTGCCGTTAGAAGGACACACAACTGGCGATATAGTCTTTGGGAAAATTTCCGCCTTTTTTTAAGACAGTGGTCTGGATATGAAGCGTGTGTGCATGCTTGTGACAGATGGGGCTCCGTCATGACAGGGAAAGTGAATGGTTTGGCAGCACGCTTGGTCCGCTGTTGCACCTCAGTTGATCTCCTTACACTGCATTGTGCATCAGGCGGTGTTGTGCAAAACTAAGCGGGCGCTCAAAACGACAATGGACACGTTATGGCTATAATTAATTTTATTCGCTCCACATCAAGCCTCCAACACCGCTTATTCCGCATGCTGCTGTCAGAAATTTCTGCTGAGCACCACGACCTTCTTTTGCATAATGACGTGAGGTGGCTGTCCAAAGGCAAAGCACTGGAGCATTTCTGCGGTCTCAGAGAAGAGATCATAACTTTCCTCCGCGGCAGCAAGCAAAAAAAGGCAGAAACGCACTTGAGTCGCATACTGGACGACAACTTCATGGCCGATGCCTGCTTTCTGAGCGACATATTCAAACACCTGAACGATCTCAATTTGGGACTACAAGGCAGAGACAAAACTGTCATCGACCTTGTGGAACAGATGCACATTCCAAGTTAAACTGGACCTTTTCGCAAATGATTTGAGCACAGGCCGAATGCTGCATTTTCCGACACTCCGCAAAGGCATCTAACCCCCCGCACAAATCACGGATGTGATGACAGATTTCATTGCGATGTTGAAAAATAACTTTGCTGGTTGATTGGATGGACTTGATCTGCCCACTGAGTTGGCCGTTTTTGTCAGAGACCCGTTCACTGTTGAAATAGAAGGGTACTTATCCGCCAGAGCTAAGAAACTGGTCCCTTCCATTGACGAGGGAAATTCACATTCGAACTTGTTGACATGCAGTCATCTGTAACCATGGCACAGGAGCTTTCCACTAACGGGCCTGCAATGTTTTGGACTGATGTCAACGCACATCAGTTCCCTAACATTAAGAAAATAGCGATCGTCATACTCAGTATGTTTGGATCAACATATACATGTGAGTCAAGTTTTTCACACAGGAACTCCATAAAAAGCATCTCTCTTTGCTCCCTGACTGACCATACTCTCCAACAATGCCTTCGAATTGCATTGACAACTTATGAGCCTAAAGTCACTGCTCTCGTTCAAAACAAAAAATGTCACTTCTCCCACTAAGTCAGCAGGGTAACTGTAGCCTACAATACATCAATATAATGTGGGATGTGTAACAGAGGCATGCCTAATCACACATGGTGATTTAAAATATGTTCCCTCAGTGTTGTTATAGTTGTGAATACTGTGCACTTTTTATTTTATGCACTTTGAGATGTTCCTGGGTCAAATGTGTGCAAGTTGTTTATTTAGTTTCAAAAGGAAAAAATGTTATTTCTAATAGCCTACTACTGTGCACTATTTTGTGCACTATGCACTTTGTGATCAGATAGGTCAGACATGTAGCCTAGGTCATTTTGTTTTTCTTTTGTAAGTGGAAAAAATAGGGGCTACCTTAGATTCTGTTAATTCAGCTCTTTTTGTATGCACCTTTTGCTCTGCAAACTGACCAAAGTTAAAAGAGAAACAACAAATAAACCTTATGTTTTTCAATAAATTTGTTTGTGTTGGTTTTAAAATTTGTCACTTCGAGCTGCTTTGCCGCTAAAATGACTGGCCCAGCTAACCTTCTTGGTTTGGCAATCTGGCCCAACTGAATTTGTAATTGAATAGCCCTGCTATAGCGTGATCTCTTGCAATGTTAGTTTTCTCTGTTCAATGTTTTCTCAGTGTTATTCAATGTTTTTACATTTAGTTTACTATTAGACTGTGCATTCTGTGGTATAATTAACTATTTTTATGCTTAAAAATCTTTAATAAAATATCTTTACATACAGCTCGTATGGTCCGGAACGGATTAATTGCATTTACATACAATCCTATGGGGGAAATTACTTCGGGTCACGACCAGATTTTTGGAACAAATTACAGTCATGACCCGAGGTTCCACTGTATACAGTAAACTCAAAAATCATTGGTACCTCTTATAAACAAAACATAGAAAATAAAAGTAATAGAAAATAAGCTATATTTTAAGACCAGAGAAATATGAAAATTACAAAGCTTTTATTTTAAATAGCTGTTTTAAAATGTTTTATATGTTCTTTAAAATATTGTTATCAAAATATTATTGTATTATCACATAATAATAATTGCACAAAAATGGCTGATATTATTACAGTATTCTTGAGTAAGGCTGGATAAAGATATTTTTAATATATTTTCTATATCTCTGTAATAGGCTTTCTAGCTTTAAAGTTGAGCACTGGATTTCAGTTGGGTTTAAGTGAGGAATCTACGATGGCTACTGTACATCATTGAATCTGTTTGCAGTAAAGCCCTGTCATATTAACATGACGTTATCAAGCAGGAAGTGTGCATCTTTGACTAAATTGCATTTTTCTGCAAGAGGTAACCAGGTTTTCATCCACAGTATTAGGAATATTGGTAAAATGACTGTTATCATGGATCTTAACAAGGACCTCGGGTAGGGCTGAGCAATATGGCAAAAAATATCTGATATGTTTAAGCATTTTGCCAATATACAATATATATATCTCAATAATCATGTATTTTCTCAGCAAAGGTATAAGTCCTCTTATTTTATACTTTTGGTATTATTAAATAAAGTAGCCAAATGGTCGTAAAGCAATGTACACAGATGTGTTTTTATATCTTTGTTGGACCTGGGGTCAAATATGTCATATACATTTGTCAAATAATAAGTGCAAGTCCTATTCATTCTAAAATGTTTTTCATTCTTAACTAAATCAAGCAACAAAAAATTAATTTTCTTTCTTTAGGTTTTTTTTCTCTAAAACAGTGCATACATTTAATCAAAACAAGTTTAGATAAAATGTATTCTATATATCTCTTTAAGACATAGACTTACACTCACACAGAGGCACACTTAAATTAAATATACGTTGTATGCAAGCCTGAATTTATCATTTTGGGAGTGCGTCCTCTCTAAAAAATAAAATCTTGCATCTAGGTAAGTTGTATCTGTAGTCAATAGTCTAAAACAGCTGTTTGTAACATGTTCTCTCTATAGTGCTGACAATAACCCTGTCTTTGGCTTAGAGTTTTAAATAGCACCCATTGTTTCTTTGAATTTAACATTCTTTGAACTGTACTGAAATACTGAAAAGAAAGAAACCATTAGCTTAGCTTGTTCGGGGAGAGGGGCAGCGTTCACGGGAGTCAGAAAACAAACACTGTTCTTTGTAGCATGCAGGCTACTGTTGGAGGTGATGAAACAGATGCATCATGCTGCCTAAGTTAGTAGAAATCTGTTTTATATTTAGTATGTCACAATTTGTAAAATTTCTAATCATTAATACTTAGCATGGTAGAAGTAAAAAAAAACAAACTATGTAATGTCAAATATAAATACAATTGCAAGTTATGTAATGGGATTTAGTAAGTGTTTCAAATACATATTGTTGGTAGTGCATGAAAATGCTATCTAAAGTCCAGATTTTCAATTTTGTCTTAATAAACATCAAATAATAGCCCTTGAGGCTTATGTCAGACATTAAGTTTTAAAATTGCAAGTCATTTGCTATTACATTTTTTCAGAAACAGCAAACCTGTGGCATCATAATTAACCTAAGAAACTGAATTTAAGATAAATACTACAAATTTTGTGGTGTGGTCACCAATGAAGTCTGTCTTGAGCTAGTGTATTTTTAAAGTAGTACTTTTTAGTACAGTACCAGCATTTTGAGAAGTAGTTTTGAATAACCTTGTGCACAGCTCTATGTTCTTTTGTTCTTTGACGTGTTGCAGACTCCATGTGAGGACAAATCCTTCCCCCATTTATTTCTACATACTAGAGCATTGTTTCTTAAACTATGGTTCGTGAATGTCTGTGATGGGTTGCCATATGAATGTGTAGCAAAATGACAACAGTTCATCCAAGTGTGATTTCTCCACCAAGTGATATACCTGCTTCTATTTATTGTACTTTTATTGCAGCAATAGTTCATTATTAACTGTCATGGCATCAGAATTTCTGTATTCGATAAATATACCAGTAATATTTCATGATTCTTGATACCTATTTGAAATCCCATTTTATGACTTTTCATAAAAAGTACCTCCATTTCTCAAGGGAACGATATTGTGTTCTTTTTCTGTAATATAATATAAAGTATATGAATATTAACAATAACAACAGCTTTAAAACAGTAATATATCTACAAAGTAGTTACCCATCTCTCATTTAAGTAAACTAGTATAACCATTAATAACTATCAAAATACAATAGAGGGCTTAAATTTAGTTCACGATAGACATGGTGGTCCACCAGTGTAGCAACAAGTATGGATGACGCTAAAGATTTAAAGTTGTTGTGTTTTTTTTTTTGTTTGTTTTTTTTGCGAGAACAGACTTTTAAAATTTTCCTTGTAAGAGAATCACTCTGTTAGGTTTGCAACATTTGCTGTTGTAAGATTTGTATTTGCAACATTAGCATGTTAGAAAACTTACTAAAGAGTTCTATTTAACTAAAGTCAAATTATTAGATTTTTTTTTAATGTAATGAACTCCTGGCGCTTTAATTTTCCAAATTTTTACCTTCCTTTTTTACATTTATCCCAAATTTAAGGCTTTCCTGTGTGAAATTAAACTTCTCAGTTTTATATGAATTCATTATTTCAGAAGTCCTGTAAAACAGACTTTGCTCTGCCAATGTTTTAGGTGTCATACACAAATTATACTTTGTTTGTGTGCTTGTGCAAATCCAAAATTAGAAAATTAACTCAACAGATGTTGCTTGTATTCAATTATTCCCGACTGAGAGACTGCATCCCATTCACCGCTATGTCATTTAAATATATCACTTATGTGCCCTTTCACTATCTGTCACATTTTAGGGATTATACTCGTAAATGTTTTTTTTCCCCTTTAAAAACAAAATAATTAAATAAAATGTATTATTATTATTGTTATTAATCCAGCAGTGCAGAGATACAGGCACAATGCAAGACTTTACTCTCCCAGAACCAAGCAAGTGCTGCACTAATGGGAATTTCTATTTTCTTGCCTTTGAGCATAAGCTGACCAAAATTGAGTGAATATGTCAATTTTATGTTCTCCTTTGTTTACATTTGAAAGCTGCTTGAATTTATACTGAGGATATATACATAATGTTTTTGCCTAGTTATTTGTGGGTTTGTTTCCCAACCATTTAAAACAGTTTGAATCTATGCAAAGGAAAGGATACGGTATAGAGGTAATTTTTTGATATTTTATTTTGTATTAATACCTACTTTATTTATTTGGAACTGACCTGAGAATTTACTTTGCGTTCTCTTTTTAAACCTGAAAGCTTTAAGATTTTAGTTTTAGATTTAAGATTTTAGAATTAGGATTTTATTTTATTTATTTGGAGTTGACCAACAGATTTGGTGTGTTCTACTGTAAAACGTTAAAGCTTTTTACTGATCAGAACTAAAACTTTTTTATATTGTATTACCTATTTTATTTATTTGGAATTGACCACAGAATTTAGTTGTGCATTTTGTTTGTGTTCTCCTGTAACACTTAAAGCTTTTGACTGGTCAGAATTAATATTTTAGTGTATTGTATATACCTATTTTATTTATTGGAAATACATTTGTGTAATGTTGTACAGTACATTTGTCATGTTCAAATTCTGACAGAAAATAAATAATATTTAAACCAAAATTAACCATGTCATATCTTGACATCTCACTTAGGAGTAAAATGTAATCCTTAAGCTTGACAGAAATAGTGATTTGATTTACATCATTATATATATCAATATGGACTGATATGAAGAAAAAAAACATTCTGTATCGCCCAGCCCCAGTCATTACACTTGCTTCCTGTTTAGCTTAGGGTGGATTTCAAAATCATCTTTGTTACATAAGAAGCTTTAAATTGGCAAGGCCCTCATTACTAAGCTAAGCTTACCCTTACTTACAAAAATTAATGTGTATTAAGATCTCAAGATTTCAACCTACTAAAGATTCCAAGGATTAACAAAATAACAGCAGAAGTTTGGCCTTTTAGCTACAACACCTCAAAGCTGTGTAATAATCTTCCTGCATATGAAAGAATTTTCCCTTCAGGCTCAGATTTTATATCCAGGCTGAACACACTCACCACTTTAGTATAGCTTACCCAATTAGAGCTGCTGTTTAACTGTGCAAATTGCATCTGTGTTGGTTAGTCATTTTTATAGAAATATAAGTAATAAAATAATTATGGACCGCTACTAACCCTCCTCTATTTTGTTTCTCTTCTCGGTGTCCTGCTGTGGCACTTGGTGCCACTGCTCTACCTACAAGCTGTTTTCCTGGCCATGGGAAAGACATCTGAGATACTGGGAGCCTTGGAATCAATGGATGGAAAAATTCTATTGTCATATTAGATGGCCCAGTGCAGTCTTATACTGTAGAATGCTTTTGGGGTTGGTGGGGGTTTGGGACTGTGTCTGATTTTGTCTTTTAACTTTGTCTGTTACAACCAACCATGGCCTACCCAGATCTCAAGGGATGCTGGTTACAGAGTTTTTGTTTTCTTCTCTGTTGTCAACTGACCATAGTTTGACCGTAATAGTAATGGACAGATACTGTTAGGTTCCATTTATGTTAGTCAGTTTGGAACTGCTTGGTTACTGTGTGTTTAAACAAATCTGTCTTTATATTGTATATATTATGTGATTAGTAATTTGTAGTAGTTGCATTTTACCTGTGAACTGTTTACAGCACTCGGAGTCTGTGCTCAGTGAAGAGCATTATAATAATATAAATAGAACTAGCAAAATTAAAAAACAGTTACAATATTCATTTTAATAATACAAAGATGGATTCAGTCTTCTCCACAATGTTTGGGACAAAGACACATTTATTACAAGTCAAAGCAATTCAGACGTGATTAAAGTGCATATTTTAGACACTTATTTAAGAGTATCTGCATGCATTTCACCATTTAGAAATAACAACACTTTTTATACAGGGCACCATAATGTTTTTAACATGGCAATTACAGGTATATTAAAGCAGTCATATTTCATATTTTGTTGCATATCCCATGCATGTAATGACTGCTTGAAGTCTGTGATTCACAGACATCACCAGGTGCTGAGTATCTTCTCTAGTGATGCTCTGCCATGTCTCTAATGCAGCCATCTCCTGCTGCTGTGTGTTTCAGGGGCTTGTCTGAATGGTTTGATTTGTCATTTATATTGTGGAGCACTGGGGTAAATCAATCAAAATGTTTCTTTGCCCCGAACATTATGAAAGGCACTGAAGATGAGATTCAGAAGAGAGTGTACGCTTAGCCAAATTATCGATTTGAGGTACTGGGATCAGAGAATATTTGACTGTAAATCTGAAAAGCTATCTCACTGGACAGGTGGACAAAAGTGTGAAGAAGTGGCCTTTCAGCAGAGATCACTGAGAGATGAGTAGGAGGATATTAACCAGTTTGTCTTGTATCACTTATGGATTTAAATGTCTTGAGTAAGTTTAAAGTATGGAGGAGATTTGAAGGGGTATCATCTAGTTAAAGAAAAATGTCTTCTGCAAATAAGGTAATTATGTGGTGTGTTTTGTATGCAGTGGGATAAGAGTAAGAAACTGAGTTATGAATGGCAGTGGCTAATGATGAGAAGAATAGGAGAAGTAGGGAGGTCTGTCTGGAACCTCTAGTCCCAGGGAAAGGTGAATGATGTTAGGATTAGTCAGGGCGGCTGCTGAGGAGGAGTATAGCGTTTTAATGAGGTTGATAGTAAGTTGGGCCAAGGCCAATAAAAACCAGCCAGTATATTAAAAGATCTTTTTTTTCCATCAAGAAAGAAGATACTTTAGCTGATTAGTTCACATTGACAAAATTTAAGAGCCTGTGCTCATTATCAGAGGGTAACCAAAAGTGAATAACACCAGCTTGGTCGGGGTGAATTAGAGTACAGATAACCTTCTGTGTCCAGCATGCTCAGACCTTGGCCAGTAGTATATCATTGGTCATGAGGATCAGGGACCTATGGCTGTGACATAAGGAAGGGTCTTTGCCATGCTTCAAGAGAAGAGTGATAACGGTCATATTAATTCCTGTGTTCAGTAGTCCAAGAGAGATGGCCTCCCTCAACATGTCAAAGAGCAGAAGGGATAGCTGGTTCTAAAATGAGGAAAACCATGCCAGAGGCAAGTCATCCAAACCTGGAGCTCTTTCAGTATTTATGGAAAGCTGT
Organism: Polypterus senegalus; assembly: GCF_016835505.1. NCBI lineage: Eukaryota > Metazoa > Chordata > Cladistia > Polypteriformes > Polypteridae > Polypterus > Polypterus senegalus. The sequence continues at coordinate 36,197,010 of NC_053167.1, forward strand.
TTCTTCTTAAGTTCAAACAAGGAAATAGGAGTCTGTAAAAGGACAACATCTTTATATGTGACCCAGAACTCCATGCAACAGGTGACAGCACTGGAAGCACTATCCAGTAATGTTATACAGGTAATAAAAAAAAAAAAAAGTCATAGTTATAAAATTTCTATTAATCACAACTGTGCATTGGCATCAAAATCTAAAAGCAGGTCTGAATAATGTTTATTATAAACTTTAATAAATGCCTACCAACCAGAAACAGAAAAAGCTATTAATTACTTTTTACTCAATCAAACATGCTGTCCGCTATTTCTGTTTCTAACATATTCTCAACAAAAATAACACAGAATGCAGTGTAAATGAAATATATAAATATTTCCTCAGTAGTTTCCTTACGCATACACACATCCTGCCATAGAAAGTAGATAATGCTGAATGCTAGTATTAAAAACTTGGGAAACAACACGCGGTGACCAATATTGTTGTGTCTTTCAAAAATTAGAGCCTATGATTAGACCAAAAATGCACTTTAGCGTATAGCGTAATTAATTTAGTTCAAATTTATTGTTGTATGCACACTGTACAATTAAATTTTTATGTGCATGCCGGACCAACATGCAGATTATGCCAATTTCCACTAAAGTATAAAATTTCATAATACAGCATACAACAGACCAAAAGTAGTGTGGGCCTGGGTGGCCCACTGGTTTCACTGTCTCTGCTTGGGTTTAAGTTTAGAACGTGTAAGCTGCAGTGAAAAAGAAATTGTGGCTTCCCAATTGGTGTTGGCATTGTTTACAGAGACTATATTTAATGTGAAAAACCACTGAAGTTTGCTTCTAAACTGCTTATAGAAGAATGTTATGTTAAAGGGAATCTCTAACAAACAAGAGAATGTGTAGTAAGAATAAAGGTAATACAAGATTGTGAAATATGCTGAGGCAAAATACAAGAGGTCTCTAGCTGAAGGCTGAAAAGCAGCCTTAAAGAATTCAATAAACTATGATCAAATTCCAATTTCCATAAAGAGAGAGTGGAACATTAGAACAATCTAGATGAGAACAATTCAACCCAACAAAGCTTGCCAGTCCTATTCACTAAATTATTCCAAAATAACAAGTCTCTAAAGACCTCTACCCCACTACTTAGTAGATTATTCCATGTGTCTATGGTTCTTAGTGTAAAGAAAAACTTTGTAATTTTTTTGCAAAATGTAAAGTCATGTAAAAAGAAAATTTCCCCTCTGGGATTGATACAGTGTATCAACAAAATTTACCCTTAACAATAGGTATTCCAATTTATCCCAATGTTCTTGATAAACTAGTTTGAACATAATAATCTTGATCCGCTGGACTAATTCCCTTCATAAGTTTAAAATTAAACACTTCAATCATGTCTCCTCTTTATCTTCTTTTGCTTAATCTGAAAAGGCTCAGCTATTTTAATCTTTCCTCATAATTCATCCCTTGTAGCTCTGAAATCAGCCTAGTTGCTCTTCTCTGGACTTTTTCCAGCATTCTGATGTCATTTTTGTAGCCTAGATACCAAAACTGTACATAGTACTCCAGGAATTATAAAGCTTGAGCATAAGTAACCTCCTTGGACTTGTACTCAACACAACTCTGCGCTATAAAACTTAACATTCTTTTAACCTTCTTAATGGCTTCTGAACACTCTCTGGAAATTGATTGTGTCGAGTCTGCTACGAATCCTAAATCCTTCTCATAAGGTGTACTTTCAATTTTCAGACCTCCAATTGTGTATTCAAACCTAACATTTTTACTTTCTACATGTAATACTTTACATTTACTGACATTAAATTTCATCTGCCACAAATCTGCCCAGGCCTGTATGTTGTCCAAGTCCCATGTGACAATGGATTTTAAATTATTTGCCAATCCAACCAGCTTTGTATCATGTACAAATTTAACCAGCTTGTTACTTATATTCCTATCTAAATTATTTATTTATATTTAAAATAGCAGCAGCCCTAGCACTAACTCCTGTGGAACACCACTCTTAACATCAGCCAGTTCTGATAAGGTTCCTCATACCATGACCCTCTGTTTCCTGCAGCTGAGTCAATTTTATACCCACCTACAAACAACACCCTGTACCCTCACTGCTTTTAGTTTGATGCCTAACCTCTCATGTAGCACCTTATCAATTTGTTTCTGAAAGTCAAGATAAATATTACCATATGCTTCACTTTGATCATATGCTTTTGTTGCTTCCTCATAGAATTCCAGCATGTTAGAAAAACATGAGCTCCTTCTTCTGAACCCACGCTGGCTGTTCAGTAAAACCCATGTTCTTGCCATGTGGTGTTCAATCCTTCACTTAATAATCCCTTCCATTAATTTTAACGTGATGCACATTTAGCTTACTGGCTTATAGTTGTTTGGATCTGCCTGGTCACCCATTTTATATAGCAGGATAATATTTGCCATTTTCCAGTCCTTCAGAATTTCCTCGAGTGCTCATTGACTTCCTAAAAATATGCGTCATGGGTTTATACATGTAAAGTAACTAAGTTCTCAATTGCACTGGAGCTTTAAACCAAAACTGAAATGAGTTCACTTGAAAAGCTGTAACTACTCTACCCTCCTTTTCTGACACTGTGATGAAACGTCTGAAAAATAAATACGTTATCAAAGGCACAGTTAGTATGCTGCTGCCGATAAGTGCATATTACTCCTCATGTTACCAAATAAATGAGTTCACTTACAGGAATAATTCACTTTGGCACTCATTATCTAATTAGTTTGTGCCTTTACTTTGAACATGTATCATTGACATGAGCCTGCGCACAGTGAAGAGCATTACACAAAAATATACTGAATTGAAGTGAATATTATAGATTTCTAAAAGAAGCTTATGGGCCGCTTACACCCTTGCCACAGACTGTAGTTTACCTACCTCTCACCTAGAAACAGATTCATCACTGCATTATTGTCTGTGCCAAGCATGAGTTTACAATCGGAATACTGTATTTAGGAGAGAACAAGTTAGATTGGAAAAAAATGGTTTTGTTTTTAAAAAAAATTGCTTTGGTTTAAAATACCACAGTTGTCTAACTGAATGGATCTGTTTGATTAATTTCTGCACTCAGTTTTAGTATCTGGAGGGATTACCTTATAGTCGAGACAGCTTTACTCTTGTAGAAACTCTCTTTGCACCAAGAAAAATGGTTCTCTGTCTGACTCCTTTATTCCATCTCATCTTCTTTTTCAATACACCCCAATTTTGTAGAGTCACGTATATTTTCTAAAAGTGATATGAGCTGGTGTTATATTTATAGTTCACGATATACAGATTGGACAGAATAGGTGATAGGGCTGTTCCTTGTGGTGTCTCAAGTGTTGCTGATATCCACATGGAATACACAGTCCTCAACTGACTCAAACTCCAGTCTGCTGGACAGAGTCCATTGTCCAAGGCAACATAGGTTCATCTGCCTGTTTATCCTTGAGTTTACCATTTAACAATGTCCAAAACCCAATGTCTGGATGGTACTGAAGGCGCTGGAGAAATCACAGAACATAATTTCTACAGTATTGACAGGTTGGTTCAGAAGGAATTAGTCTTTTGGAGCAGAAATATAATTGCACCTTCCACTCCAAACTTTGTCTGATAGGCAAATTGTAGCGGGTCCAAATGGTTTTTCACTCCTATAGACCAGGATCAGCCTTTCAAAGGTCTTCATGATGTGGAATGTAAGAGCCACTTGGTCTGTAGTAGTTGGGCGAAGAGGCGGTTCCCTTCTTTGGAACAGAAACAATGCAGGATATTTTACACAACAGCAATGCTTCCTGCAGCCTTAGAGACAGACTGAACAGATAGCAGATTATAGGATAAAGCTGGTCAGCACATGCCTTAAGTACTCAAAGACTAACTTTCTCAGGTTTCAAGGCTTTTCCTGTGTGTAGGATGATAGCCTATACTGATGGTTGGACTTAGGGTAGGGGATATTTGCCCGAAGGCATGCATGGGTACCCTGCTCTGTTCATAAAATTTTTATTTTTAAAGATACATCACCGGCCATACCAGTTAAAGTGGTAAAATACGTTCAAAAGAGATAACGTTGAGGGACTAGCTATTAGAAAAAGGTGGCTATTTAAAAAATTGGTTCCGGGTGTTAACTTTGTCTTTGTTCCCTTCTAGCACCTGGACCCTGGATCAACTGAGTCTAATAATTGTGCCAAATCCATTAATATATTTCATGTTATTTTGATCAACTTTGGTTTCTATTTTATCTTGGCCTAAAAGTGTTTGGCTATGTAAGTACAAACTGGCACATTTGAAGATTTTATACTTGCACAAAAAGTCTGGTGAGATTGAAGTTTTCCCATTAAAGAGGATGATGGGTGTGGAATGCTGACATACTGTATGTATAAGCACAATCTCAATTTTTCCAACGAGCAAGACAAAGCCATTGCAGCTGTATTATCCACATTAGAAAAGTATTTCAAACCACTAAGAAACATAATCTTTGAATAGTATTTGTATGAAAACTCTCAATGTGATGAGGGAGAAACAATTAGTGAATTCATTAATAAGGTGAGAGAAATGGAGAAAATGATCAGGGATAGGACTGCGTTCAGCATTGCTAATTAAATTGCCATCAAATGCTGTAGGAGTGGGAGCTCACACTAACTTTTGTGTTTGATATATGTTGAGCTGTGGAGCTGAGAGATATCGTAAGGAAAGCTGTGGCACAAGACAGAACACTAGATATTAACACTGCCGGGGCAAAATGTCAAAGACATTGAATAACCAAAGGGGATAAGTAGGCAAATCCCAGCTCTAATGGTACAAACCACATTTTGCACCTATTGTGGCAATACTTATTATAGGGGGAGCATAGACAATGGCCTGGAATACCGAAATGCATGGTAGCTTTGTGGTACTGTGAACCACTTCACATAAATATGCCGACAGAGCTCGGGAAGGTCAAACCTTCATCAGTTAAACATAATGGAAGTCCTTACACCAGATGACTTTGAGGAGGCACACACAGAGCAAAGATATTTAGTTTAGTGCAAAAGATTGGGCATTCTGGCCAAATTACACATTTTATTGATATATTAAGTTAAAAAATGGTAAAAACAAATTCAGTAGCAAAAAATCGGGAGTGTGTACCCCTCAACTTTCTTCTATAGTAAGATAGAGGAAAAGGTCATCAGAACCAATTCTAGTTGTGGAATGCTTCTCAAATATCATATGTCACAACTAATTGATAATATCGATACACAATAATGTATCTATTTATATTAAAATGATATTTTCACATTTAGGGAGGTGCATTACATAGATTACGTGCAAAGTAAAGAAAGTTATAGTCACCTTAAAACATAGAAAAAGTGTTAGTATTATATAGTATTTATTGCAGTAAATTGCTATCGGTAAAACTGTATTTAGCTAGATTTAAGTATGATAATGATGGCTGAAATAAAAAAGTATTGTAAAAGTAAATGTATTATGAGGAACACGACAGAGATGTAGCATGTTAATTGTTTCCATTACCTCTTTATTTTTACATGGCATATTCAATGCTTACACATTATTGTTAAACTGATCATGTATAAATTAAAATTAATAATAGCTATTGAAAAAATATGTGTTATATCGAATACAGTTTTAATATCATTTACACTTTTATATTTCCATGATGCTAAAAATTTAGATTTTTTTTTTCAAAAAAATGCTATTGAGTAATTTTTCTCAAATGTCATATCTTTTTGCTTTTTATAATTATAAATATATAAAACTAGCAAAATACCCGCGCTTCGCAGCGGTGAAGTACTGCATTCAAATTTTTATTAAGAAGAAAATTAAACCTTTTTAAACTGTGGGACAATATGCCAATAATTATTTGTTAAGGATCTCTTTGTATACCATGTTGTCAGTTCAGCCCTCCGGTTGTAATATGACCAAGCTGTGCGCTGAGCTTACTCTTGAACATGTAACTTACAGTTGGCCATGTGAACAGTAATCTTGTCTCAAATCTCACAGCCTGGATTGCTGCTGTCATAATCGGTTTGAGTTTCATGGTTTGTTTCAATTACGACAGTATTTGCAGGATTTGTTGTGTTGAAGTGACATTTGGCATCTGTCAAGCGTTGTAAGTATACAACCGGTTTCATCGATAACTTCACATCCAGCTTTTGAGAGTTTAAACATTCATAAACATCAAAGTGTCCACTACTGAAATCGTCACCTGTGAATCTAAGATGTTTAAGAGGCATTGGCGGTTGTCGAAAGGTGTAAAATATTTGGCCATTTCGGTACACTTGAAAGCGACAACCGAACAATTCAGCGGCAGCAATCAACTCACATGCAGAACCATAGGTGAAGGGCTTAAGCATTTCACTCTTCTAGTGCTCCTGTGTAGTATAATTATCTCCTGTACCGTCATCAGTCCACACCTTGAACCTGTCCCAGTCATTCAATACATAAGACAGAATGTTCCTCCGGATATCAAGAGTGAGCCTGATATGGCCGTGCAATATGTAACAAAGAGAATGGAAAAGGTAGGTGGTATCTCCGGGCATGGAAACCACTCGGTAAGTGACAGTTCTTTGATCGATAGAATTTCTTGAAGATGGGCCCATAAGTAATAAAGACTGTTGAAAAGTTCAATATGGCGGCCGACAGTGGCATCATACTACCGAAATAAGTACGTACATTGGTTTCAGTTAATGGAGGGAAGCCGCCTACCAAATTTCGTGAAGATACGGCCATGAATAAGAAAGTTCAATATGGCGGACGTTGTTGACCGTTATGACCGTTACGCGTAGAATTTCGAAATGAAACCTGCTTAACTTTTTTAAGTAAGCTGTAAGGAATGGGCCTGCCAAATTTCAGCCTTCTACCAATACGGGAATTTGGAGAATTAGTGATGTTGGAAAATTCAATATGGCGGCCGACAATGACGTCATACCACCGAAATAAGTACGTACATCGGTTTTGGTTAGCACAGGGAAGCCGCCTACCAAATTTCGTGAAGATGGGGCCATGAATAAGAAAGTTCAATATGGCAGACGTTGTTGACCGTTATGACCGTTACACGTAGAATTTCGAAATGAAACCTGCTTAACTTTTGTAAGTAAGCTGTAAGGAATGGGCCTGCCAAATTTCAGCCTTCTACCTACACGGGAAGTTGGAGAATTAGTGACGTGTGGAAAATTCAATATGGCGGCCGACAATGGCGTCATACCACCGAAATAAGTGCGTACATTGGTTTTGGTTAGCGCAGGGAAGCCGCCTACCAAATTTCGTGAAGATGGGGCCATAAATAAGAAAGTTCAACATCGCAGACGTTGTCGACCGTTATGACCGTTACGTGTAGAATTTCGAAATGAAACCTGCTTAACTTTTGTAAGTAAGCTGTAAGGAATGAGCCTGCCAAATTTCAGCCTTCTACCTACACGGGAACTTGGAGAATTAGTGATAAGTGAGTCAGTGAGTGAGTGAGGGCTTTGCCTTTTATTAATATAGATTTCAGTCATCTATCTGTAATTATAACCATGGTTTACTTGAAAATTCGTGAAAGTATTCAATTAAAGTACCACTTCTGGTTGCCAGAAGTGGCCCAAAAGTTGATAGGATTCCTTATTTTTGATATAAAGCAGGTATGCAAAATTTCATCGTGTTTGCACCCAGACAGACATAATTTCAAAAACGGTATTTTCAGACTCAAGATTCATCAAAATATTGAGGTCGAACTTTTTCTCAATTCTTATTCTTTCTCTATACTATGTATACAAAAAGTAAAAATCTAAAACAGTAGCATTTTTATAAAAATGCTAACGCGCAGGTATGTTTGATTTGATAAACTAAAAAATGTAAAAATAAATAATAATAATAAAGGCTAAATACGGCATTTGCAAATGTTTTGAAACCCTTTCAGTTGTAAGGTCTCCGATCTTGTTAGGTCATTAGTCTAGACTGGCTTAGCATGTTAGAAGTTAGAACCATGGGAAGCTCCAGTATTAATACTTTTAAAGGATAAACAAGTTCAGGTAAATCTCATTTTCTGACTAAGGAAATTGTACATTCAAATAATTTGTATGAAATCAACCCCACATTCTACCAATTTAAGAGACAGCAAGTGCAGTTGAAAACTGCAAGAATATATAAACAATATATGAACAAGGTTTTGAGCTTGTTAAAAAAAATGAAATTATTAAAACCAAACTTGTAATAAAAACTAAATTCCAGACTCTAGTAAATTCTTTGACTCTTTAGACATTGTGCAGCACTCTATGACCATTTGCTCTTGTAGGCAACTACGTAAGGATCCGAAAATGAAATTAATGTATGCCTACAAAGCCTGAAACGTCATTAGGAATGGCAGTTAAGTGAACCATGGATGTGAAGACAAGATCTAGAATAACAAGTAAAATAACAGAACAATCTGTATAATTTACGGGAATGCAAAGCAGAACCTCCATATGAGTGCAAGGCTCTTGTAGGCAGGTTTAGCTGAGAAAGGAGTGGTGTTGCACTTCTTTTATGTGTGGCTTTACTTACACAGATATGGCCTTCATGGAACAGCCATCAAAAGGAAAACATACCTGTGATCTTAACACAAAAAAGCAATGTCTTAACTATGCAAAGCAACCTCTGCATAAGACTGTGGCATTTTGGAACCAAGACAGATGAAGTTAAAATTAAACTCTTTGGCTACAACCACAAAAAAATTATTTAAATAAAAAAAGAGCAGAGCTTGAAGATAGGAACACCTTGTGATTTGGGATTATGTGACAACTAGTGGCACTGGATTCAACTAAATATCAAAAAATCCTTGAGGAGACTGACAGGCAGTCAATCAGTCAGTAAACTGAAGCTGGCACTAAAAAAGGATGAGTTCTACAAGAAGACAACAATCCAAAATACACTTTGAAATGTATTATGAAGTGTCTCAAGAAACGCATGTTAAAAGTGTTGTAATGGTCATAGCAGCCTCCAGACTTGAACATCATTGACAATGATGGGTAAATTACAGTTTACCAAATACATGTGACGGTCTGGGTTGGCTTCACTCTCACTTGTTGCATCCTGGAACCTCTTCAACCCATAACCATCAATAGTCATGTACCGAGATGAGCCAGGCAAATGAGGACATATATGTTCAGCAAGGGGTTGGTGCAAAAAGTATCGGTCCTTTTATTAATACCAAACAAAAAGTGATTGAAATTGTCTCAATAAATAAATAAACCATAAAATCAATGCAAAGGTGAGGGTTAAAATATTCAAATAAATAATCCATTCAAATGAGTTTAAAACCACAAGCAGGCAGCGGTTCCCTGGAAACTCACAAGCCCAGGTGCATCCTTCTTAAAATCTGACATCTCTGCTGCTCACCCATCAGAATTTACTCAGCCCCCAGAGACACCTGCTGACAAGCGCAGTCATCCTTCACATGAACTTGCACCCTAGCCATCTCATTCAGTCACCCCAAACCCAACTTGTCTCCCCCATCACTATCTCTCTGTGATTTCAAGAACACACGAGCCTGCTCTGTCTCCTGTTTGCCACACAACTTTCAAGTGGGAGCCCACAGGGAGCATTTGGTTGCTCCGGCTCCCAAGAATGCTCAGCAGAAGCAACCATCATCTTCCTCTTGAGCATCAGCCACCTGCTCACTTTCCCAAGAGCCTGTCTCTAATCTACATTGCACAATCTCCTCTCCCGATCCTGCCTTTGTTCTCCATCTTTAACGTCCATATCTCTTTTCCTTTCTGTCTTTCTCAGTCCTTCTGTTTATCTGTCCTCTGTCTGCTTTGCAGGCTCCTTTTTATATGGTCTGATTGGGTGCAGTTGTAGTGCGTTGCCCACTTCGAGGTGTGAATGAGGCACCTGACTGATCCACTCATATTTACAGGTGAATATGCGATCAGCCAATCAACCTGGGCGTGAAGTGCACTTGAGTCCACCCGCACCTGATCAGAGTCTGCACTTCCCAGGAAACGACTATTTATTTTAAAACGCCACATTGCTACAGACATCTCATCACAGTAAATCTATGAGTAGATCCTAATAATGCTGTTCATGCAAGATAACTCAAAAATATGCCATAGTTGCACATGATATGCAATGAAGAATGCAGAAAAATTTCCAAGATAAGACTTCAGAGACTCATAGCTAGGGCTGCCAACCATCCTCATTTTCTCAGACATGTCCTTATTTTTCATGTGCCATGGACTGTCCAGGAGGAATTTATAAATTTTGAAAATGTCCAGAATTTTGGCTCCTAAAATTTGAAAATCTCCATATCCTTATCATTGCTTAAAATTGAAAGCTGTACACCAATCAGCATTTTGCGGAAGTAGTGTGCACACGTTTTTCCCAGAATCTTCACTTCCATTCTGGTAGTAAACAATGCAGATATTGACAAGAATAGTCAATATCTGTCCAACTTGGCTTTTTCACTTCATCTTTTGAATTCCGCTTTATCTCCTTGGCAAGTAGACAGTTCATTATAACTGTTGTTGCTTTCCTTAATCATTTGTAAAAAAAAATCGAAATTACAATTTCACGTTTTCTATGTGAGATCTTATTTTCGATTCTTCTTTCAGCAACTTGGTTAAACCAGAAATTTCATACATCCAGGTACAGTCCATCGCATTTAAATGCGAGTAGGTACTTGTTTGTAATATTTTAATGGAAAATATTGTTATTACCCCCCATTGTTCCAAAATGGATTTATAATTGTAAATGAATGAGTCAACTATTCAAGTTTCAGTTAATTAAAAACAATCATACATTTATTCTGTCATATAAATGCAATATCTTTTTAGTTATTAATTGATCAATTAATAAGTCACTTCTTTAAGTAATTTAATAATATTTTCATAATTCTTTCATTTACATAGATTCAGGAATACCTATTATGCTGAGAAGAAAGTCCAAGTTCACAGACTACTTGAATAACAAATATCCTTGTTTTCGAAAGGGCAGGACAGATTCAATTAAGGGGTCAATGCTCCCAAGATTCAATTTCAGTAGCATGTAAAGATTTCTATTCATGTTTATCCCAGAACCCAGATTTACCATGTGTATAATTATTGCAGGTTTACGACAGTTAAGGTATCCAAAAAACGAAAGGATTGAAATCTGTTCATTTAAGAGGCTTGACCTATTCAAAATATTTAATGGGTTTTTAGTTTGCCAGTGACTGTGATTGTGGCCTTCATATCATAATTATAGTGATAAGCTGCTACTAATGTTTTATATAATTTAAAAAAACCATAACACAGTATAAAGGCATATTATGGCATCATAGGGAAAGGCATCCTGAAAAGTCCTAATTTTTCGACCCGAATGTCCTCATTTCCAGAGAAGGAGAGTTGTCAGCCCTATTCGTAGCTGGCTACATATTTTGTAATGTAAAGTAATTTTAAATGATTTTACACATTAAAGAAGTGTTTTAAAACTGTCTGAAATTAAGTATTTAAATAGGTTCTTTTATCCTAGGTTTATTTCTGATTCTTGCTGCTTTTCTTGAAAAAATTGTGGAGTAATAACTGAACAAAGGTTGTTGGGGAGATGGGGTTTAGTTGGGTTAAGTTACTGACACATTTTTAAGCAAAGAAGAATTGCCATATTAGCTCCAAACTGAATCCAATATAATGATGTACCAACTGACGTTTATAAACACACTTTCTAGTATTTTGTAGAATCCAGGGTGTAAAGGTAATTGAGCCACTAGGGTTAAGTAACCATAATAATGTACAAGTCGCATTGGCAGAGCTTGAAAACAAAAACTAAAACTGTTAAGTTTAACTTTAGTGGGGCAAATTTTGAACAGATGCAGGAAAGTCTTAAAGGGATAAACTGGGATGATCATCTAAGGGAAGCATTCAAAAGAAGTCAATTAGCAAAAACAAGTCACTAATTAAGAAAAGGGTTAGAATGAAAACCTGCAGCCATTGTGACCCTCCAGGACTGGAGTTTGAGATCCCTGAACAAGGCATTAGTACTTAAGAACAGTTAATTCTGCTTCGTACAAATGAATGAAATTGTTTTTCTTTATCCTGTACAGTAAGAAACATTAACTTGTGCTGTATATTCTTTGGGACTGAGTCTAAGCACTGTACTCTAAAAATGCCTGCAAGCTTTTGGCCATCTGTGTTTAAAGTCTGAAATAACTCTTGTTCTTTGGTTTCTTTTTCTGTACTTTCCAGGTTACTAAGGAGTCTGGCCCCCCGCACATGAAAAGTTTTGTTGTGCGCGTTTCTGTAGGAGACTTTTATGGTGATGGAGAGGGAAAAAGTAAAAAGATTGCCAAGAAAAATGCAGCGACTGCTGTCCTCAAGGAGCTTAAAAAACTCCCTTCACTACCCTTGGTTGAAAAGGTCCAACCACGCATTAAAAAGAAATCAAAGTCAATAGTCAAGGTGAGTGCTCAAATGAGAATGAGGATGTATGCCTCAGATCTATCATTTTTTGAAATCTTTAACTAAATACAAAATATTTTTTTATTTCTGTATTTTAGTCAGAACTCACTATAGTTTAAAGTACGGTGCATATTAAAATGCTAAACTGCTCACTCCTCTTCTTTCCATGACATTTTTCACTGTTCATTGTTAAAATACAGAGTCATACTTCAGCAGGATTTAACACCATACTTTATTAAATTTACTTAAAAAATCTGCTAAACTTTTAAAATAATTATAACAGAAAACACAAGGTCACTTATTTAATGAGATTTCAACCCCTGTAATATAAATCCATCCATTTTCTAACCCGCTGAATCCGAATACAGGGTCACGGGGGTCTGCGGGAGCCAATCCCAGCCAACACAGGGCACAAGGCAGGAACCAAACTCCACGCAGGGAGGACCCGGGAAGCGAACCCGGGTCTTCTAACTGCGAGGCAGCAGCGTTACCACTGCGCCACCGTGCCGCCCCTGTAATATAAAGTATAGCAGAAATTGTCAAAGCGGAATTGTTTTCTGTTGATTTTTATATAATGCTCCTTACCAATCATAGTAGTTTACAATATTTGAATACTTAGAAACTAACACTGAGGTAAACAAATAATAAGGCAAAAATCAATCTTAAATTAATGGTTAGAATATCAAAAAAGAAGTGCTAATTTACACTTTATGGACAAACTAGACATTAAGCCCGTTACAATAACGGGTACTAGAACAGTAGTGCATAAACATTAGTAGGACCAGTCTATATTAAATGGCAAGGGGCCTTGATCTCATTCTGTTTCTTGTCTTCATTTTTTTTTGTCAAAAATATTTTTGCAAGAAGCCTAAAGTAAAATAATAATAAAAATAAAATAGAAATGTATATGACAATACAGTAAGTATAATTAATATTGCCTTACTGTAAAACTTTGTAACAATCTGTAATACACAATATCTGAAGAAGATATTTAGGAAAAATTTTCTATTTTTTTTACCTCATGAAATTTTTCTATAAAATTTCATTATAGAGAACATTTCTTGTAAATATTCTGTCTGAGTTTGGCAAGAGTTTGCCTTGTTCAGGACCATCTACAACCTTGACAACAACATCTGGAAAACTTCTAACTCTTGATAATGCAACATATAACTGACCGTGACTGAATACTGGTTCTGGCAAGTAAATGCCAACTTTTTGTAAGGTTTGCTCTTCTGAGTCGTTCTCTTTTAGCGTTTTTCTGACGCTCATTTTCTTTTTCTTCAATCGATCTATTTGCTTGTATTTTTCTTTGTCTTTCAGCCTTTCTTTTGTTGATGTTTACTTGTTGAGCTGACCGTTCTTCCAGGAGATGTTACTTATATAGGATTTGATTGTCTGTGTCTTTTGTCCTACTTGACGTGTCCTTTTTTTTTTTGGATGGCATGTTGTTAGTACAGTAGATAAGTCCGTAATCTCTGTAGCACTTTGAGATCATTCATATAAAGTGCAGTATAAATAAAATGTATTATTATTATTATTAATATTTTCTCATACAGTAATACTGGCTTGTATGTGGCTGTAATATACGTCAGTGTATTGTGTGCCTTTAATTTTCTCTCGCAGTAATACTGGTTTGTATTTCCGTAAAATGCCTGTAATTTTCTCTGACAGTAATACTGGCTTTGATGTCCGTAATATGACTTTAATTTTCTGTCACAACAGTGGGCAATCAGCAGAGTGTCCCCAGCAACTGATGTAATGTGTGGCGTGTAGCTGATAATCGTGACTATGTCATCTCCCCAGCAAGTACTGTGCAGTTCCCCAGCAAGTATTTTAATCTGTGCAGGCGTGTAGCTAATTATTGTATGTGTGACGTCTCCCCAGCAACGGATTTTATGTGCGCGGCCGCGACTACCTAATCAGCACTCTTCCCAGCCATGATGTCTTTTATTTGCTTATCATGCGCTGCCGCGGCAAGGCCATTCACTGTGTGCCCAGCTTCCAGTGTGCGTGCGTCCCCGGTGCCGTGCGCATGGGTAGGGCTCGGTGCGATGTGCGTCGCAGCCCCGCGCATGCGCACTTCACCAGAAGACACACACACACACGGACACCTGGACGCACACAGGGCTTTTATTAAAGAGGATGTTTTTGGGCCCCTGACCATCATACATATGTGAACTTGCTGGGTATGCCATTCCAAAGTGATGGACATGAATGTGGGGTTAGCCCCAACATTGTGGCAACAACGGCCTACATTCTTCTGAGGAAGCTTTCTGCATGATTTTCGAGTGTGTCTATGGGAATATCTGCCCATTCAGCCAATAGAGCATTTGTGAGGTTAGGTACTGATGTTGGATTAGATTCTCGATTTTCAGGCTTCCCATTGTGTATTCAAAGATAACATTTTTACTTCCTATGTGTAATACCTTACATTTACTTACATTAAATTTCATCTGCCACAAATCTGCCCAAGCATGTATGCTGTCCAAGTCCTTTTATAATGATTTAACAGATTCCAAATTATCTGCCAATCCACCTATCTTGGTATCATCTGCAAACTTAACCAGCTTGTTAGTTATATTCCTATCCAAATCTTTTGTATCCAAATCATGGTCTGATGGGCTGCGCCTTTAAATTAACGAAAGATTCCACTCTTCCAAAACAAGTTTAAGAGAAAGCATTTCTTGATCCCCAAAACCATAATGTTGTTCCAAAACCAACAGGCTTTTTGAAAAATATGCACAAGGATTTAACCTATCAGAGTCAGGAAATGCTGTGATAAAACGGTATCCATCCCAATGCAGGATTATAAACATTAGGAGCGGAAGTAAACTTGTCGTTCAATGTGTTAACTGGCTGTTGTGTCTGTGCTTAATAAATTGGTGATAATGGTTAGAAAATACCACAAAATGTTGAACATCTTTAATACTTTCATTTGGTTTCCAGTTAACAATAGCAGAAACCTTCTCAGGATTCATCTGAACACTGACCTGAAGAAAAAGTAGATGGAATGTTTACAAATAAGTTGTTGAATTAAAGTCAAACACATGATAACACCTCTCTAGCACTTAAGCCTGAAGCAAGATTCTCACAAATATAATCATCTATTGTCTTAGTTTCCACACGCAAAAATAGATAAATCCTTCCTTTAGATAATGGTGCCCCATGTACAAGGTCAGTCACACAATCATAAAGACAATGGGGTGGGAGTTAGAAGGGACTGTTGTTTTTAAAACAAATAGAGTAGTTAATGGCAGGTAGTGTGACACAGTGGTTAAGGCTTTGCACTTCAAACCATGAGGTTGTGGGTTTAAATCCCACCACTGATATTGTGTGATCCTGAGCAAGTCACTTCACCCACCTGTGCTCCAATTGGAAAACCAAAAGAAATGTAACCTGTTGCATCTCAAATGTTGTAAGTCGCTTTGGATAAAACAAGATTTGACCAAATAAATAAATGTAAGTGTAATGGGGAGCACTATTACACAACTGCAGTAAAATCCTTGTCTGACAGTAATATAATTTTAATTTATGTTTGAAAACACTGTGGGTGCCAAGCAACAAGTTCTCAGCTTTACCAGTTGATAATCAGAGAAGTGTTTTTTAATCTTGAAACCCCCACAAAAAACTGTGGATAAGATGCTGATAAGACAAAGCAGGACATATCTTCAGAATGGAGACTTCCAACTAATAACAAATCATGAAATGAACTAAAACCTTACCAACTGCACCACCATCAATACTCATATTCCAAAGTGGCCATTTTAACTGGTTAATGTCAAAGCCACACTTTTAAGCAAATTTTAAACTAATAACATTTTCCATCAGCCTTGAATCAATCTATAGTTTGTAGGGGCAGATTTCCCCTTGGGAATAATAAAGTATCGATCTATCAATCGATCGTTTTCAGGATGCTGAGCTGATGTGCCATGTTTGAGAGAGAAAAAAAAACATACAAGTGTGACCTGACATAATGGTGGCTTTGGTATGTAAAAAATGCTCGGCAATTCTAGTATTAAAAGTTACCAAACACTTCCACAAAATGCCGGAGATTCTGCTTTTGGAAAACATGCCTTCCACATTCCTGGAAGGAAAGTATGACAAGTTGAAAGTAATTTATTTTTATCAATGATTTTGGCATTATCTTTTCCAATCGACTGATACATGGGTACGTGTTTGGGTTTGGGAAAGCTCAAGTTATTTCTACAAGCATGCTCATTCAAATTATGTGTCAATGAGTCGTGAATTTGGACTGTGCAGACTTTTTAAAAAGATAACAAGGCTCTCTTCTCTATTATTTTAGCTTCAGACCAGCCCAGAATATGGTCAAGGAATGAATCCCATCAGTCGACTAGCTCAAATTCAGCAGGCAAAGAAAGAAAAGGAGCCGGAGTACACATTAATTACAGAGAGGGGTCTTCCTAGGCGCAGAGAATTCATTATGCAGGTTTGTACCCTCAGAAATGTTGTATAATGCACACAATTTAGTTACTTTAATGTAACTTTAGGTCATTTTCTGTGTAATTTAAAAAAAAAAACAGATGTGTTTAAGTAAGTCAGTGGTTTAGGGAGTGAGGGATGTGATTAAGATCAGAAAACAAACAGGAAAAGAAAGGCAGTTAGAGAGCAGGTAAAGCAGCCTGTCCGTTTTGAATTGTTCTGGGAATGTTAGTGGCGGTTTGAGGATTTAAAGGTGAATGTTAAATATACACTTGCAGTGTGATTGTGAGGTGAGCAGGATAAGAAATGTGATTTTCCAGTGTTCAAAGGAAAGAATGATCCATATTAGTGTGAATACCACAAAATCAGCATGTTTTGGAATAGACATTAAAGGTGGTTGCAGGATTTTCTGGATTGGTAAATGAAGGTAAAAGGCTACACTTAGAGAAATGAGCAGCATTATGCCCTTGGATATCTTAAAATTGAAATCAAGCAGGGAGTAGTGAGAGGAGGTCATTTGTAAACACAGACAAACTTAGGTGTGAATAAAGATGGAATGAACATATACAGTGGGTACGGAAAGTATTCAGACCCCCTTCAATTTTTCACTCTTTGTTATATTGCAGCCATTTGCTAAAATCATTTAAATTAATTTTTCACTCATTAATGTACACACAGCACCCCATATTGACAGACAAAAAAAATAATTTTTGAAATTGTTGCAGATTTATTAAAAAAGAAAAACTGAAATATCACATGGTCCTAAGTATTCAGACCCTTTGCTCAGTATTTAGTAGAAGCACCCTTTTGAGCTAATACAGCCATGAGTCTTCTTGGGAAAGATGCAACAAGTTTTTCACACCTGGATTTGGGGATCCTCTGCCATTCCTCCTTGCAGATCCTCTCCAGTTCGGTCAGATTGGATGGTAAATGTTGGTGGACAGCCATTTTTTGGTCTCTCCAGAGATGCTCAATTAGGTCAGGGCTCTGGCTGGGCCATTCAAGAACAGTCACAGAGTTGTTGTGAAGCCACTCCTTTGTTATTTTAGCTGTGTGCTTAGGGTCTCATCAGACCACCTGAAGGACTCTGAAATGGTGAGAAATAAGATTCTCTGGTCTGATGAGACCAAGATAGAACTTTTTGGCCTTAATTCTAAGCGGTATGTGTGGAGACAACCAGGCACTGCTCATCACTTGTCCAATACAGTCCCCACAGTGAAGCATGGCGGTGGCAGCATCATGCTGTGGGGGTGTTTTTCAGCTGCAGGGACAGGACGACTGGTTGCAATCGAGGGAAAGATGAATGCGGCCAAGTACTGGGATATCCTGGACAAAAACCTTCTCCAGGGTGCTAAGGACCTCAGACTGAGCTGAAGGTTTACCTTCCAACAAGACAATGACCCTAAGCACGCAGCTAAAATAACGAACGAGTGGCTTCACAACAACTCTGTGACTGTTCTTGAATGGCCCAGCCAGAGCCTTGACTTTAACCCAATTGAGCATCTCTGGAGAGACCTAAAAATGGCTGTCCAGCAACGTTTACCATCCAACCTGACAGAACTGGAGAGGATCTACAAGGAGGAATGGCAGAGGATCCCCAAATCTAGGTGTGAAAAACTTGTTGCATCTTTCCCAAGAAGACTCATGGCTGTATTAGCTCAAAAGGGTGCTTCTACTAAATACAGAGCCAAGGGTCTGAATACTTAGGACCATGTGATATTTCAGTTTTTCTTTTTAAATAAATCTGTGACAATTTCAAAAATTCTTTTTTTTGTCTGTCAATATGGGGTGCTGTGTGTACATTAATGAGTGAAAAAATTAATTTAAATGATTTTAGCAAATGGCTGCAATATAACAAAGAGTGAAAAATTGAAGGGGGTCTGAATACTTTCTGTACCCACTGTAAATAACGAAAAAAGTATTCAGGCAAATGATAACAGTTAAGGTACTGAGAAAATGGTGGAGCATCACTGAGGATTTATTCTGAGGATGTTGCTTAGCATTAGTGGAGATGATACCTAGAGAGTGACTGCATGGTCATGTTTTTGGAAATGTAGTAAGGAGGTGATAGGTCAGAATATAATGTGCAGAAAGGGCAGACTACAGACATTAAGTACAATCTTTATTAAAAGAGTCCTGAATGCAGGTGTGGAGCCATTTTCAATATTCTAGAAATGTTGGTTTAACTGTGTATCATGAAGAGGGCAGAAGGTGATACAGACTTTTTGATGCAGTGAGCATGCAGGACATTTTCTGGGGCTGCTTTTTATTGAGTATTTGGGGAGTCAGATATGGCTAAATAATTCAGCCTAATTTATGAAGTAACATTTTAATGAAATAATGAATATTATTCAGTGCTTTCTGATTTGTAGGTTAAAATCAATGATCAGACTGCCGAAGGGGTGGGTCCTAACAAGAAGGTTGCTAAGCGTAATGCAGCAGAGAAGATGTTGGAACTAATGGGCTTCAAAGTGCCTCCACCACATCCACCCAAACCTGCACTAAAAACTGATGAAAAAGTAAGCCTTTAAATATAAAACAATTTTCTTAATTTCATTAATTTCTTGTAAGTATTAATTGCAGTGTAGCCATAACTGGTCCTTTAACTGTTTTCCTTTACTTGTACAGTAGTTTAAATTTCACTGTTGCTTTTCATTTATTTTCATTTGTTTCTCTTTCTGCTCTTTAATTTCTAGTATTTAGGTACAAATAGTAGTAACTGGTGTCATTCCAAAGGTTGGTTGCTACCTTGCACACAATGTTGCAGGGTTAGCCTTCAGTTCCCACAAGCAGCCATTGTGGACAGATGGTTACTCTGAATTTAGCACTCAATTGTGTAGTCTGAAGCCCTGCTTGGTTTTATAGAGCAAGCACTTGTTTTGTTTTTCTTTTTAATTATTCTATCTTTAGTATGAATTATAAAATATTCACTTATTTTAACCTGTAGATAGTCTGTCAAAAGTGCTTTTTTATATGTTCTGATCTTCCTTATAGTTTTGACAGTTTTGTAATAGTGAGGTTCTCTCCTAGCTTTGCAGGGTGAAGAATAATTCTTCTGCTTGCTGTGGGAACCTTTCATTATCTGTTTTAATATAAATATTTAAGAATTCTTCTCCTGACAAGAAACGCAATGATGTGAATTAAAATGAAACTTTTCTTTCTGGTTGCTGGATCCTGCCATTACCTGTTTTAATAGGAATAATTAGAATTCTGCTTATGATGACGAACATAATGTGAATTGAATAGAATGGAAAGTTAACTGCAGTATATGCACAGACAGCACAGGTATCTTTTCTCTCAAACTTTGTAGTTGTTACAAGTATGAATTTGAATTCAAAGAAAACTGTGCTTGTTTGTCTGTTTAGGTGCCAATGAAGAAGACAGGTGATGGCAGAAAAGTTACATTTTTTGAGCCAGGCTGTCCTGAAGAGGGAGCTTCAGGTAGGTTTAAAAGTAAAATTCTGTAACAATTCTTAAATTATGACATACAAAGCAAACTTGTTTTAAACTTTTTTATTTTACCAGACATTTGAATAAGTTTTTTTTTTTGCTTCATTTTATTGTCTTTGAAATTCCATTATAATACATATTAAGTTGGAAAAGCAATGTTTGTTACATTATACGAGGGGCGTTCAAAAAGTTTCCACACTTTTTTAACTCTATTTATTAAGAATTTCAAAACCAAATTACATCACTTTTCTACATAGTCACCTTCCTTTGCGATGCAATTTTCCCAGCATCTTACCAGCTCAATGCCCAATTACTACTCCTCCCGCCTTCACTTCCAATGAAAATACAAGAGTGCGGAAACTTTTTAAACATCCCTTGTATAAAATTCCATCCAACTGCTATATTGAAAAACAGCTTCAACTCCCCTCTAAGAAAGATTAGAGATGACAAGATATTTAATCTGAAGTCTCCATTTAAAGTTGCTGTTCTTCTCTATGCTGTTTCTATTATTCTTTCTTCTGTATGGTATGCATCAGGTTAAATAGATGACAAGTATACACCCCAAGTTGCTGTCAATCACTGTTCTGCTCTTTTAGCTCAGCACCAGAGAGAGTCAGATACATAAATCACCAGAATAATGTCTTTAGAGATGAGATTTCTAAACAGAACTGATATACATTGGAAAGACTGCGGATTTGTAGTCAAAAAAAAAAAAGAATAAGAGGTCACATAGTTGAAGTGTTTAAAATTATGAAGGGAATTAGTACATTGGATCAGTACTGTTACTATAAAATGAGTTCAGCAAGAACATGGGGACAGAGTTAGAAACATGTTAAAGTTAAATTTCTTGCAAAAATTGGGAAGCTTTTCCTCACACAGAGAACCATAGACACATGGATCAAGTTACCAAGTAAGTAGTTGACAGTTGGACTTCAGGGACTTTCAAAACTAGACTTGCTGTTATTTTCGAAGAGTTAAGTGGATAGAACTGGCAAGCTTTGTTGGGCTGAATAGCCTGTTGTTTCTATGAAGAACATGAAAATTTATCTGTGGTTCCAGGCTTCTGAATGCCTGTGTATGTGCAAAAGATATACAGGTATGATACATTTCAGTCTGGTTTTTCGCACTGTGCTTTCTACTTAAACTACTCACAGTAAGGTTTCAGTGATCTTATAATAACTGCTGATGCAGGAGAATCTTCTGTCTTGATTCAGCATTTGACACTGTAGATCATCAGATCCTGATTTGTAGGTTAAACTAGTTGATTAGTATTTCAGATTCAGCTCTGGATTATCTTCAGGATAGGAGCTTTTCTGTTTAAGTTTCAAATTTGTTGCTGCAGTGTCAAGTGGAGTTCCTCATGGTTCAATTTTGGGGCCTATTTTGTTTTCTTTATATACAGTATGCTCCTATTGGGACAGGTTATTAGTAGTATTTTTAACAATATATCTTTTTATGCAGGTGATGCACAGTTTCATCTTTCCTTTTAACCTTGATTATTATTTGTTTTAATTGAATATTTGACTACAGTAAAGTATTGGATGACTAATAAAGGTATTCAGCTAAATGAGGAGAAGACTGAAGTGGTTTGTTGTTCCACAAGGAAGGGCAAGGAACCCTTTCTTATTTTATTCTCCTTAAAATTTGAAATGTACCATATATGCTTGCGTATAAGTTGGGTTTTCAAACCCAAAAAATTGATCATAAAATCATACCCCAATTGATGCGCCCATTCAAAAATACCACTATTATTTATTTATTTTTTTTACATGACCTTGCTTTCTTCAATCACGCATCAGTTTCTCAGACACATCGAATTTTGTTGCATCGATTTCTTTTGCCACTTCAACGACTTTTAATTTAAAACCAGCTTCATATTTTCTTCTGATCGAACTCTCCATAATAGATAAGGGATGCTCTTACAATAAAGGTGTATGAGGGTGTGAAATACAAAAAACACTAAACAGTACTAACGTCAATTTGGAATAGTTTGGGTATTACCATGTGGTCACATAGGCACAATACATAGAAAAAAAAGGCAGTGTGCTCCATGGTTACTCTCTCACGTGGGCGTTAGCATATCATAATCTCTTGAACCAATAGCATGAGTTTTCTGCATTCGACTTATACGACCAACATTATAAAATACGAGAAACTATACGGTAAAATCAAGTCCCGACTTATACAATACAATTCAATACACTTTATTTTTGTATAGCCAAAAATCACACAGGAAGAGCTGCAATGGCCTTTAACAGGCCCTGCCTCTTGACAGCCCCCCAGCCTTGACTCTCTAAGAAGACAAGGAAAAACTCCCAAAAAACCTTGTAGGGAAAATGTAAGAAACCTTGGGAAAGGCAGTTCAAAGAGAGACCCCTTTCCAGGTAGGTTGGGCGTGCAGTGGGTGTCAAAAGAAGGGGGTCAATACAATACAATACAATACCCAGAACAGAACAAATCCTCAATACAGCATAAAAATAAAAGTTTTAGAAGTACGGAGCAGAATTTAACAGTAGATGATATCACATAATAAGATTTGGATATTTTTAGAGTCCTGGAGACCTCATCCATCAAGCTGCATCCCCCATTTGGCCATTCCACGGCTGAAACAGTGCTGGTCCAGCCAATCCGATGAAAGGACCCCTCTTTCCCATGATTCCTGCGATCCTCCATCAGGGATGACTTTACCATAGGCAGGCAAAAGAACTTGGCAAGTGCCACATTTGAGTACATCCGCGGGAGAACTTAAATGCGAGTATATATGGTAGGTGTTGTTTTCTACCAGTCTCTGAGTTTTGATCCACATGTTAGATCATGGAGAAAAATCATGTATTTTCATTTAAGAATTGATGTCAAACAGAAGGTATATTGTGTGTAGGACTGAGTTGAAGCTGCTCATTTATTCACCCTTTTATTGGTCTTTTTACTTTTCTGAGCATGTAATTGTTGGAGCGTGTTCAATCAATCCAAAATACTGCAACAAGACTTTTACCAAGAACAAAGGTCTTGTATTACTCATTTTTTAATGACATTACCTTGGCTTCCAATTCATTTTAAAAATCATTGTAACATTTTTTTTCTTTTATATCCAGTAATGCTTTGTGGTGAAGCTTGTACATCCTTACACTGTGAGTCGGTCTCTTAGGTCCTATGGTCAGGGTCTACTAACTATCCGCAGGACTCAATTAAAGGCTTATTGTTATTAGGCTTTCGAGGTTTTAACTCCAAGTCTTCACTTTATCTGGCTTGGGTCTCTGAAACCAATATCATTTAGTAAAATTTTTTAAAACATCTTTTTACACAGGAATTTGGTTAATCATAGGTTTTATTTGTTTTAGATGTTCTACATAAATGATGTTGGTAATGTTTATGATGTTTTATATACGTATGAATTCATTTATTGTCTGTGTAAAGCACTTTGAGTATTTGAAAAGTTTTATTTAAATCTTCAATGTTGATAATTGGAACTTGATTAAATGAGTGAAATATGAATAAGTTATAGGAAATGAAATCAAAGCAGCATGAAATGACCTGAACTGAATTGCCATTTCCTTTAATTGGCTTTTGTGCTTGTAACACTGAATACACTGGTAGTGATTTTTCATAAGAAGTTTTCCTAGAGAAACAAAGCCCAAGTTTATTTTTTTCTGACACAGTGCTCTCACAAAGGTTCCATTGTACTAGGCTTGAACAACAAGCATTATACTGTAACTACAGAAAAGTTGCATTCTTTTCCACAGTTGACACCTGTGAGAGCATACAGTGAGCTTGACAATGGAATAGCAGCATCTTTCAATGTGTTTTAAATTAGATTATGAAAGTGATGGTATTTAAAAACATCATTTATTTACATAGAGTATAATTCAAAGTGCCTTTCAAACAGTAAAGTAGAAACAAAGAAAAACAATAATCAAATAAACAATTAAGGATCAGGTGGTCAGTGGGGAAAAAAACCAAATTCCTGTCCGGGCCCCACTGAGCTTTCTGTCATATACAGTATTTAATGTACAAAGAAAGAACAAAAGAGAAAGTCATCCTGTGTAAATGTAATCAAAGACAAGCCCTCTGTATTTTCTTTTCTCTTGTTTTATCATGTATACGAGACATTGTTATATACAAATACCTAAGAATGTAATTATTTTACATTTTTACTTAAACATAAGAAGTCACTCCTTCATGCTCCTAAATGGCTTGCTCCTGTTTTAAGATTGAGGGGAGCTTTTGCTTATAGTACAAGGTGCCGATCCATTGCAGTAGAATTCAAGGTTGCCAAAACATTGCTAATCTTTATGCAGTTTATTTAATGCTAAGGATTGTCTGTCCACCAAACAAAAACTCATGAACCACTGGGCCTTGGAGATTGAATCTTGTTCTTAATCAAGAGATTATGCCATGATCCAGATTATGTAACGTGATCCATGAATTTGTGATGCCAGCAACCTCAGTTATAAAAATTGGCTTTGGATTTTCTCACGGCAAGTGGTGGTACGGTGGTAAACCAGGAAAACAATGGCTCTGTGGGCATGTGGCATTGCTGACAGTAGAAGCACTGCAACAAGCTCTGCTGATGGGAGCAAAATTATTGTTGCATAAGAATGCAGCATTGCTGACAGGGAAAATACACAGCAAACATTCATCAGGCATGAATGGTAACTCCCTGGGCGCATGCCATTCTTAACAGAAAAAGCACCGTGGGAAGAATTATAGGTGTAGGCTTCCTCTGCTACGTTCTTGTGCATCGGGTCCTTCTTTCTGAAAGAAAGTGACAGCAGATGGCAGTGAAGGGTGTAGCATCATCTTCAGGGGGGGTGACCTGTGTTACGTGAGAGGCGCTTCCTCCTTGAGCAGAGGTCTGAGTGTTACTAACAGAGAAGTATAGAATGTTATCCTTTCAGTAACAGCTCGGTCATGGTTTAGCCTATTGAAGAACAACAGTAACCACCACCTCCATCCTCGAAATGTCAAAACTTTTCACAAAATATATATTTTTTATGTTCTATAGCTTTTTTACATTACATGAGGATATTCAAATCCAAAGTCTATTTACCGCTTTGATCCAACTTGCATACATTAGTACCACACCAGCTACAATATATATTTTTTTTCAAGCCTAAAATTTCTTGAGCATTTTGGACATCATCTTATATACACTCACAAAGCTATATTCATCTTCTTACACATACCCATGACAACACTGTGTAATTAAATTTAGCATTATTGTCATAAATGGCCTGTTGTCTACTTTAATATAATACTTATTTTCACCATAATATCACACATATGAGTTTTACAAATCTAATATTAAAATAAAAAAATCCAAATAAACAGTATTTAATATGTACAGGGTGGGCCATTTATATGGATGCACCTTAATAAAATGGGAATGGTTGGTGATATTAACTTCCTGTTTGTGGCACATTAGTATATGTGAGGGGGGAAACTTTTCAAGATGGGTGGTGACCATGGTGGCCATTTGGAAGTCGGCCATTTTGGATCCAACTTTTGTTTTTTCAATAGGAAGAGGTCATGTGACACATCAAACTTATTGGGAATTTCACAATTATGTTGTGGGTATTTTGTATCTTTGACCATTAACTTTAACAAATTTGCTTTATTTCAGGGATGCTCCAATACTACTCATTAGCATGCTTATCTTGCCTAATACTACTACCTAGATACTCATACTCTGTATCGGTTATGTCTTTTGGCTTTTTCTAATTACCAAACAAATACTAGATTCAAAAGTTTAGGTGGCAGAAATGTTAAAGAAGGATTGGGTTTAAAATACAAAAAAGCTTCAAAACTGTAAGGTGGCTGGAAGTACAGTAAACCAGTAAGTGACTGGAATCTTTTCATGTAAAAGATGGAAAGAGTATGTGGTAGTAGAAAAACATTTTTTTTGTGGAAGAAACTAGTAAAATGGCTGTGCAAAATAATTCCTGTTAAACAAATGGTGTCTACAGTTAAATTTTCTGTTGTGCAGGTCTGTTTTGGACACTATGTTTAATTCCCCTTGACACATAACATATAGATTTTAAGTTAGAATCCATTTAGATTTATTTTACAGTCATCTTTAGTATTCCAAGTTTCAGTCTTTGCATGTGGCTTTATGTTACTGCCACATTTATTTTTTTTTAATTGATATTCCAGTTGGCTAAATATAAAAAAAAAAAAAGTGTTGTTATTCATTTTAAATAATACATGTTAATTCTTTCTTAAATAAAAACACATTTAATTTATTAAAAATATTATTCCCCTCTGTTTAGCATGATTCTTTTCTTTTTAGTAAAAATACTCATTCTATACTCGGTATTGGCCTTTAATGTTTATTAAGTATGCAGTATTGGTATTGGCTGACAAAAAATGGTATTGGTGCATTTATACATATGAATATTAAAATGTTTAAAGAGGAATTCAAGCTTTTGATTACATGTCATCTTTAGTTTTATATAAAGCTTACTTTGCTGAGATTTAAAATTGTGCATTATCTGTGCTAAATGATGTTTATGCAGAATTGAAAGTTGATAAACATATACACAAGGACACACTTCAAGCACTGACTTGCATGTCCTCTACTGTAGTCTCTACAGGCCATAAGGATGATGAGTTCAGAATGCCATATTTAAGCCATCAGCAGCTCCCAGCAGGAATCCTGCCAATGGTGCCAGAAGTGGCTCAGGCTGTGGGTGCCAATCAAGGACATCACACCAAAGACTTCAGCAGGCCCCCAATTAACCCAGCCAAGGCCACATTTACGGCAATGATCGCACGGGAACTGCTCTATGGTGGCACATCTCCAACAGCTGAGACTATTTTGAAAAATAACAACAGTCTTGCACACCTTCCTCTCGGACCACTTACACGTCCATCAGAGCAACTTGAATATCTTTCCAGAGTACAAGGACTTGAGGTATTTCTTTTGTGTATTTTTTAATTTTAGTTATTTATTGCTTTTCACAAGATGGTGAAAATCTTGGAGTTTGTTCAGCTTTTCCTAGTGTCAATAACACTCTGTACTTTGCAATCTATGGTTTTATTTGTCAAAGACAGTGATTTGGGATTATGTCTTGCAGTATGACCAAAATCTTCACATCTCAGGTTAGTTTTAAAGCATGTGAAAAATCTTCAAACATTTAAAACATACAGACATGTGTAATATGATTTTTAGGAATCTTTTAAAAATGGGTAGAATCTATTAACATCCCTTGACCTAAACCCTAGATGTACAACATTTGAAGTA
Source organism: Polypterus senegalus (assembly GCF_016835505.1). NCBI lineage: Eukaryota > Metazoa > Chordata > Cladistia > Polypteriformes > Polypteridae > Polypterus > Polypterus senegalus. The sequence continues at coordinate 36,224,535 of NC_053167.1, forward strand.
CAATTGAGTAAATTTCTTTTGTTTTTCCATTTGGAGCACAGGCAGATTAAGTGGCTTGTGCAGGGCCACAGAGTGTCAGTAGCAGGATTTGAACCCATATGTTCTCCCATATAGTTTTGGAAGATTGAATGTCATCTTTAAAACATTTTTTGCAATTGATATTTTTTTCAGAAATCACTTACATTTACCAGCCCATCCCATAGTTCAGATTTCCTGAGAATATCTAAAATGGTAGTAATATCCAGGTAGTAGACACTTGGTACCAAAATTTTTTTTTTTTTTAGGCTTTCAATTGGTGTTTTGACCTTTGGGTAACTTCCATGGCCATATTTCTACTTCTTTTTAAAGGAATACATCACCCAAAAATGATATATTTTTTATGTTACTTACACTGTGTAGTTTTTAGTAATGGCGGACAAAAATTTTATATTATGTTTTCCTGGAGAATCGACAAACAGCTTTTCCGATATAACAGGAGCCTATGGTGACCAACACTGGACAACAGCAAACATATAAAAACACCCATAAAAAAATCTCATGCTCCTCAAGTCAACATGTCAAGTCATCCAGTCATGTGCTCACAATGTCCTGTGTGGAAGAAACCTCCAAGGAAGACAGGAATAGTTCAATCAATCAGCTTTTATTTAGTCATAGATGAGTACATGGATTCATGCGTTGCAAGGCAGAAGAGAGCAGATTTCCCTTTTCGGTCGGCTTTATATTTTTTTTCTTCCCCCACTCCTTCCCCTTACTTATCAAAAAGCATAATATTGTTTACCTAAGTATTTCATCTTATATTGCACAAATCGGCTATCCATTTCTGTTTTGTGTACATCTCAGATGGGTCCTAAAGAAGAAAAGGTCATCTTTCCTGTGTCTAACAGAGGCATTCCTAAAGAGGAAGTTGTCCTAGGTCAGCTTACTGCACCCTGTCTTATGACATATGCCTCTATGAATAACCTGCCGTTATAGCAAAACAGCTTTGCCAGCTTTTAACCCTTAGTAGCTTGCAAGCAGTTCATTTTTCATTCTTTTATGGGAGGAGGTGTTGCTGTATGCCATTTAGTTCCTGAATATGCAAAGCTTGTGTCCTGGGTATTAATTGGAGTCAATTTAATGTAGGATGCAAGGTACATATGTCTCCTGTCTTGTTAATTTATTAGTATTTGTTAGATATTTTAACTAATTATTTATATTATTATAGAATTATTATTTCTTTATATATTTTGCAGATTTCAGGTACAGTGGAACCTCGGTTCATGACCATAATTCGTTCCAAAACTCTGGTCGTAAACCGATTTGGTCGTGAACCGAAGTAATTTCCCCCATAGGATTGTATGTAAATACAATGAATCCGTTCCAGACCATACGAACTGTATGTAAATGTCTTTTTTTAAACATTTTTTAAGCACAAATATAGTTAATTATACAATAGAATGCACAGCGTAATAGTAAACCTAATGTGAAAACATTGAATAACACTGAGAAAACCTTGAATAACAGAGAAAACTAACACTGCAAGAGTTTGCGCTATAGTGCTACGAACCGCTCGCTAAAAACACTTATTTTAATGAGTTTCAAGCACAGGGAAAAATGAACATTTGAAAAATCCGCAATTTAATAAACCACCAAGAAAAGTAACATTGCAATAATGCATGCCACGAACTGATCGCTGTAAACAGAAGTGAAGTGGAGGTTAAAATCCAATAGAAAAAAGTCTAAAACAATGCTCGGATCTCTTTAAAAGCAAGCCCAGGTGCATTCTTTAACTGCCTTCTCAGCCTTATGCGTCCAGCTGTCTCTCTCTCTCTCGTGCGCACGCACGTCTGTGTGTTTGTCTCTCTCTCTTGGGCGTGTCTGTGTGTGTGTGTTTGTCTCTCTCTTTCTCGGGCGCGTCTGTGTGTGTGTCTATCTCTCGCGCGTTCGCGTCTGTGTGTGTGTGTGTCTCTCTCTCGCACGTCTGTGTGTGTGTGTGTGTCTCTCGTGGGCGCGTCTGTGTGTGTGTCTCTCTCTCTCATGCGCTGCACAGGGAGAGACTGAACACGTGCGGAAATCATTGGCGCCCACAAACCGAAAGGGAAACTGACTTGTTCGTATACCGAGTGTGTGGTCATGAACAGATGCAAAAGTTTGGCAAACTTTTTGGTCGTAAACCGATCTGTACGTATTCCACTGTATATCTCTGTTGGCTTAAGATATGTATGTTACAAGTGTTTATGTAACAACTCTGCAGTGGAAGATCATTTAATAAATGAAGTGCTCATACCTGTCAGCTTCCTTATCATGAATGAATATAAAATTCACTAACTATTTAGCAAAAATATAAGAATTCCCCAACATCTAGTTGTTTTACACTAAAAAGCATATTACATTATTAGTACATTCTATTCACAGATATTCACAAAGTTAAGCATTACTGTCACAGGTTAAACAATAACATTAAGTCTCATCTGCTAAATTTATAAAACAAATACACTGGCTGATAGATTATTAACATAAAATGTTACCATTAACTAAGGAATTAGAATTTTAAATAATTCTATGCCCTCAGCTTTTACTAAACCAACACTTTCTAAAAGTATTAATTTTACGGCAACCCCTGCTGACACTGGAACTCTGTGTGTCAATGCTACACATTTTAACTATCATTAAACAATAATAATGAATTAGAAAAATAGTGAAGGTATTCTGAGCAAGCTTTTATGTAGTTCCAAACTGATAAACAAAAAAAAAAAAAGTTTGCAGATGACTAACTAAAAATAAAGGTAAATAATTGAATACAGTGGAACCTCGGTTCACGAATGTCTCGGTTCACAACCAAAAAGTTTGCCAAACTTTTGCCTCGGTTCACGACCACACACTCGGCATACGAACAAGCCAGTTTCCCTTTCGGTTTGTGTGCGCCGATGATTTCCGCACGTGTTGCATTGTTCTCGGTCAGATGTGCCTGCCTGCCTGCTGCTGAGAGAGAAAAAGAGAGAGAGAGAGAGAGAGCGAGCCTGGCCTGTCTGCCTGCTGCTGAGGGGGAGGGGAAGGTTGCTGCACGTGCTTGCCTGCCTGCCTGCCCCCTGCTGACAGGGGGAGGGAAGGGGGGGGGTGCGTGCACGTAGTGCCTGCCTGCTACTGAGGGGGAGGGGGGTACAGCTAAGAGAGAGAAGAGCAAGCCGCGTGCCTGCCTGGCTGGTTCACTTAAGCAGAGCCGCTCCCTGTTCATTGTTCTCAGTCAGATGTGCGTGCTTTACCTGCGCTCTCTTTGTGTTCTACAGTATTTCATGTGCTTTTCCAGTTAACTGTGGCTTCTAAGCAAGTGAAGAGTGGTGAGAAGAAAGTTTTGAAGAAAATTGAAATAGAAGTAAAGAAGGAAATTATTGAAAAGTTTGAGCGTGGCGTTCGTGTTACTGATCTTGCCGCTGAGTACAAGAAGTCAAAATCTACAATTTCGACTAATTCTAAAGCAGAAAGAATCTATTAAAGCAGCTGATATTGCACAAGGAGTTGCAGAGTTAACCAGGCAGATGCTTCAAGTGCTGGAAGAGGTGGAAAAACTGTTTACCAGTTTATTTATTTACCAATTTGAGAACCCTCGTGCTTTCAAGCAGCACAATGTAAACAAAGCCAGACTGCCAGTAATGTGGAGGGCAAACACGAAGGGTTGGGTCACAAGGACTTTGTTTTTGGAATGGCTGCATGAGGCTTTTGCTCCCACCAGCTAAATAGCTAAAAACACCAGAAACCCAAGAAATCACAAGAGAGAAAACACCTGAAGGAAAACATCCTCCTTTCCATCCAGTTCCTTCTCACTTCATGCCAGAACTCGACTCATGCAAGGTTAGTTTTCTTGGTGGTTTTTGTATTATGGATTTTTCAAAAGTTATTTTTTCAGTTCGTATCGTGAATTGTTGCAATGTTACTTTTCTCTTTTTTCAAATGTTCGCTTTTTTCCCTGTGCTTAAAACTCATTAAAATGTTTACATGGAGTTGTTCATAGCATGATTTGTTGCAATGTTACTTTTCTCTTTTTTCAAATGTTCCTTTTTTTCCGCTGTGCTTAAAACTCATTAAAAAAAAGCGATCGGGCTGTAAGGCTATTAGCACGAACTCCTGCAATGTTTTTTGGTCGCTTGTGGTTGGTTTTTAAATTAAAGTTCGGATTTGCTCAAATGTTCCCCTCTGTTGAGCTCGTGTAGCTGATCAGGGAGCCTGGGTGTTTTGTGTCAGTGTTATTCAATGTTTTTACATTAGTTTACTATTACACTGTGCATTCTATGGTGTAATTAACTATTTGTGCTTAATCTTTACACATATTTACATATTTACATACAGTTCGTATAATCTGGAACGGATTAATTGTATTTACATACAGTCCTATGGGGGAAATTGCTTTGGTTCACGACCAACTCAGTTTACGACCAGAGTTTTGGAACGAATTATGGTCGTGAACCGAGGTTCCACTGTACTTAAAAAAGTACTCCATTTATCTTCATCGGTTTCTTTGTCACAAATGAGGGGTGAAACGGTGACATTTCACCTTCCCACTTCGGTGCTTTCACATAAATTTCTGGGAGGAGTTTTCTAAGAAATGAGAAGTTGCTGTTGATTTGTTATTTAGTCTACAAAAAGATATAAACAGCTTTTCTGTGGAAATAAACGGCAAAATAAATGTATTAAATATATATCACTTCGGTCCAAATGCAGTTTGAACCAAAAATAGCATTTTGAACTGACAAAGTTATATGTTTTTATTTTAAACAATTGAGTCAGTGTTGCATCACAAGTAGGACAATTTATGTAACTTTGTTTTGTCTGTATTTTCCGACTTGTATTTTCTAAAAGTTTGTAGAGCATTCATATGGAGTTTCCAACCCAGCAACTTCGATTTACCATCTCTCTGGAGCACACGAATGCAGCTTGAGCTCCATGCAGGTCCCAAAAGTAATACATTATAAGTAGATAATGCATCACAATACATACATTTAATTATGTATGGTAAACTGAAAATGTATTTTTTTCCATCCATTACATTTACAGGTTTGTCACTGTGAGGTCAGGAAAGAGTAACCACCGAGGTGGCAAAGAACCAGGAGAGGAATGCCAGTCAAACCAAGCATGTATCAAAAAACTAAAAAGCCAGTAGTACTATCGTGAAAACCAAAATGTGAAAGTGAAATCAAAGTTGATCTTGGACACTGCATAGAAGATAGCATCTGCTTTTAAAGCAACGTCATGTAGCACATATTCCAGGGAAAGCATCCCTTCCAATGAATCCTTGCATTCTAACAATGCGACTGTGAAAATGTGGCATCCAAGTCTAAACAAAATGACATCACAGGAAAACAAATTCACATCCACCTAGACAAAATACATAGGGAAGAAATTGTACATTTGGATTCACCATGTTTCAGAACCCCTAAGAAAACAACCCAGAACAAAAGGAACAACCTCCCTGCATTACAAAAAATACCTAAAGATCTCTATGCCATAACAAAACTGCCAGTGTGGTGTCCGAATGTGCCCTTCAGTCTTATGAGGACAATTCAAATGAAAACATTTCTGACACTCTGCTAGCATTAAGATATGTGTTAGGAGACCCAAGATCATCCCTAAGGACTGTAACTTCACTAATGAACAAGGTGTTCCAAAACTGAACACCTACTGTACAATGGGAATCACATTTTCACCATTCACAAGGACAGATTAAAATCCCCACAGGCCCCACAGTATCAAAACTCAAAAGGCCACCCTCACCTTAAAACACTACCCCACTAGGCAAACACATACACTTACACTCTATGAATGTCACATGTGCCAATGGTAAATCAAACACAGTGATTAAACAAAACAAAAAAAATAATCAAAACTTTACATCGGGTCAGCTTCACTTTTCTTTTTTTGTTCATTGCTGTATATGTGCATGTCTTTGACTTTTGTTGGATGATAAAATTTCCAAGCATAGAGCTGAAAAGTATCTAGGCTGTCAATGTCAATTTATTTATATAGCACATTTAAAACAACATAGGAATGCTGTGGCCAAAGTGCTTTACAATGAAAGAAGAAAAAACATACAATTAACATAAATAACAAATAGAAATAAAATAAATGAACATAAATAAAATACTGTAAATAATAAATAGGAGTAAGATTACATAATCACACTAAAAAAACTATCAGTATTACTGAAGGTCACAAAAAGCAAGTGAATAGAAATGAGTCTTTAATCTTATTTTGAACAGTTCAATTGTAGACAACTCCTTTATGTGATGAGGTAAAGAGTTCCACAGGCGAGGAGCAGCAGCTGTAAAAGCCCTGTCCCCCTTGGTGTTACACTTGGTTCGAGGGACAACAAGAGACAACTGACCAGAAGATCTAAGAACTCTAGATGGCTGGTGTAAAACACACAATTCAGATAAATAGGCAGGAGCAAGCCCATGTAAAGATTTCAAAACAAGCAATAAGATTTTAAAATCAGTTTTAAAAACTGACAGGCAGCCAGTGTAAAGAAGCTAATATTAGAGAAACAGAATCAGACTTTGTTGCTCCAACCAGAAAGCGAGCGGCAGCATTCTGGACCAACTGTAACCTGTGAATCAGGGATTTGCTAATCCCAGAATACAGCAAGTTGCAGTAATCAAGGCGAGAAAAAATAAAAGCTTGAGTAGCTTTCTCAAGATCCGTAGAAGATCAAAAAGGCTTGATCTTACCTAAAAGACAAAGCTGGAAAAAGCAACTCTTAACTACAGAATTAATCTATTTCAAAGAATCATCAATACCATCATATTGAACATGTACATTAAGACGAGAGAATATGGTTTTAAAAGCAGATATAATAGCAGAATTTAAAAAGAGAGAACAGCATGGAGCACAATTAGTAGTAGCAACATCAACAGTAATATTCAAATCCATCATTATAGAGAAGTGATCAGTAAAAGAAACATCACATAAATCAATATGTTAGTGTAGAACCTACAAGTTTTGTATGAAATTGACCAATTTGTATTGTTTTCTCTGTTTCCGGACCTTCAACACAAAAGTTGAAGAAGCAGTTGAGGGAGGAAGTATGAAGATTGTGTGAGAGCAATCAAACATAACAGATACCCACAAGATTTTTCTCAGTGTTAATGTTGATGGAATGCTGTGAAGAAAAGATTGTGTAACTGGTCAGAGTTTTCTCACTACTTTCTTGAGCTCTTTTACTGAAAAGAAAAAAATAGCTCCAGTTCGATGTTCAGAAACCAATTCTGTCCCTTAGAGATTGTTTTATTGTGTATTGTACCCAATTAACACAATCATTTTGGTAGAAGAAATTTTACAGTGGGATTTTAGATGTTTGTTTAGATGCTTGCTCCTCGAATTGCTGCATCCCTGAAGACAGCTAATGCTTTGGTTAAACTGTGGAATACATTGGAAAAGGGCAAGTTTTCTATTGGGGCACCTGTGATTTGTAGGGATCTTCCATCCTGTGATGCACCTTTTCCTAAATACTGCAAAAAGAATTATGGCAACTAATAGGCCAACCTCTCTCAGTTGGTGGTGCCAGTAGAGCTACAAAGTATTGCAGGAGATGCCACTGTAAACACAAGAAGCACTTTTTCCACTCGTTAATAACAGCCTATGAGAGATAATTAATGAACAGTTAGGTGCAGATGCAACTGTTAATTTTCTACCAACTGATGATATAGATGTATGATTGTTGTGGCAAAGTCTGTATTACAGTACACATACATGGCATACAACAAGATGACAAGGTGTAGTGGGAGATTGCCGCCTGTCTGCGGAACAGGTACTTAATTTTGCTTTGGTTTAACTTAGTGCATTATCCATTACATTATCCATGTCCAGTAGAGAGGAGTATCCTGGAACAATAAGGAGCAGTTCAACCATTGCTTAAGTGGTCGTCCTATTTGTGGATAGACAAAATTGGTCATACAGAGGTGGTGTGTCACCATAAGCACGCCATTGACCAGATCCCTGTCTGTCACAGGACGTAGAGTGTTGGTGCACAAAAGAAAAATAATCAAGAAGTAAAGGAGTAGATCATCAAGATGTTGCTGAAGAGAAAAATCAAACCTTCCTCCTCAGCTTGGTCATCTACAGTATTGTTCATCCCCAAACCTAATGTTCCCTGTTGTTTTTGTGTGGATTAATAATAATAATAATAATAATAATGCATTCTATTTATATAGTGCCTTTCCCATGCTCAAATAACTTCACAGAGTCTCCAAAAGAAGAACACAGCAGGGTATATGTAACTTTGGATACAATGTTTTCCTGAATAGAACAATGAAACAGATAACAAAGCTTTAAATAGAAGAAAGGACAATAAACAAGAGTAAAATACTAAATTCAATACTAAAAAAAAAGCCTAACAAATAACCTAATTTGTGATATAACAGACACACAAATTATCCTGAGCACTCTGAAAGAAAGGGCAGGGAGATGAACCAGAAAACCCATCTAGATGCTTAGCCAAACTTTGGCATCCAGTGTAGTATGGATGTGATGCTGTTGGTATAGGTTCTAGTGAACACATACAATTGGTAGTGTTTATTTATTCATCTATCTATCTATCTATCTATCTATCTATCTATCTATCTATCTATCTATCTATCTATCTATCTATCTATCTATCTATCTATCTATCTATCAACTTGATTGGAACATTTGAAAGTTGCAAGTTCAGGCCTACAGATCTCTAAATGTTCAGGAACTATTGATGAACAGATATTAATACATTTTATTGTAGTGAATGGCCTGCTTTCATCAAAGCCTAGCTCCCTACCTCTTTCTTTGTTTTTTGTTTTCTTGTGTAAGTATTCTGTGTATCTAAAAATAGATTTAAATAAATTCAAGCAGGTTACGTGTGTAATATTTTGAAGCATTTTTTGTATTACCCTTGGTTAAAAAACACACCATGCTCAGCATAAACTGTTCTAGCTATTTTCCAACAATGTACATGTCACTTTAGAAGTACGCTCAAAAACAAAGATTTATCTGTCATTTGTAGTTTTTAAAGCACTGAAACTGTAAAATTAGTACACAGTAATGTAGTATGAGAGAAATAATGAAATCTGTACTTCATTTTTTTTTTAGGTGGAGTATAAAGATTTCCCCAAGAACAACAAAAATGAATTTGTTTCTTTGATAAACTGTTCTTCTCAGCCACCCCTCATCAGTCATGGAATTGGTAAAGATGTGGAATCATGCCATGATATGGTAAGAAGTTTGAGATATTTGGCTAATCTAACTATATTCGAATAATAAAACCATTGTTTATTTATATTTTTAATCATATGCCTTTACCAAGGAAAGTTAGAAGAAAAATTACAGATGTATGCTATACGTTGAAATGTTTGGCAAGATAATCTTAAGTAAACTATAAGAAGTTAAATATGGATTTCAGAAAATACAATTTGATACACGCAGAATGAAACAAATTAACCCGTTGTACCCAGCAGGGGGCACTCTTTTTTTCCCCTGGGATGTCTTTCTTGAATAGAACCATTACAAGAGAGAAATATAGTAAAAAAAAAAAAAAGAGGTATATGTATTTAACTTGCTTTAAAAGATAACATTCATTCCCAGAATATAATGCATAATCCTGTATATATACATATTCAAGGTTAAGAGGAGCCAAGTGGGAGAATGCTGACACATTTTAGCAACAAGGAATGTCGGCGGCATGGTGAGATGCTTCTGATATCGTGCTGGATCCTTGTCATTATAAACACTCTCATAATTACATATTCATTCAGCCAGATGAACTGGCTAATTATTAATACCTTCACAGACTCTGGGTTTTTTAACCATATTGGTCAAGCAGACATCAGCACCTTTTGAAATAACCTGCTTGTGTCCTTCACATGTTTCTGCCCATCTTTGTAACCTGACTTGCAGCTGCCATTTGTCAATCTCCCTGGCAGTTTCTCTCTCAGCTGAATTGCATGTCTTTGTGAAATAAATTTCACAAATTACAGCTGGCACAAATAACCTTCTTGCTACATGCATTTAGTGGTATTATCTGCAAAATCTACTAGTAGACTAGTAGTCATCTGGCAGGAAGATCATTGCATAATTTTTGGGCACTGTCTTCAAGCATCTTGCATGGGTGAAGCAAAGGTATGAAATACTTCACAGTTTTCAAGGACATCCAACCATAAAATCTGCTCACGGTCACTCTTGATGATGATGAGACACAAAGATGAGTTTTACTAAGCATGGGTGTTGTACAGCCCATAGTTACCAGTGAGTGCATCCTCCTGCCTACATCAAAAAAAAAAAAAGTTGGGAAAGCCATTTTTTCATGGTTTTATTATTAACGTAATGTGGAGAAACCAACTTAGTGCCAGGGATGGTGTAGGTGAGATAGTGAGTAAGAGGTGTGAAGGAGAAAGTATAGGGGCAGTGCTTTGGAATATTAAGAGTATGAAGTAAAAAGTAGTGGAAATACAGTACAGAAGAGTAAATGTGTGCTGTGTATAGGAGATGAGTTTGAAAGATGCAGGAGTTAAGACAAGTGAAAGGTGATGGCAGTGGTGGAGTAGATGGCAAAGGGCTGAATAAGCATGTTGTAGCTAGGACGATTATTAGCATTTGCCCCACAAATTGGAAGAACTGTCGAAGGGAACAATGGCTTTAGAACAAGTTGATGGAAGTGAAATCTGTGGTGTCTCAGGGCCTGGTAATTATAATGCGTGTCACTTGTGCAGGACTCAACATGCCGATTAAAACTATTTTGAGTGATAAATCATGAAAAACTTGGGGCATGATGTCTTGAAATCACACTCCATATGAAACAGTTTAGTAGGGGTCCCCTGCTGGATGTCTAAACAGATATTATATTGTCTTGATTATGACCGCTCTTTTGAAATGAGAAGACCATTCCAGCTGCCGAGTGCTTTTCAGTCAAGATGTCTATGATACCCATTCACAATTTAGAAGATTAAATTAATAAAGCAACAGTTTACATTTTTCCTCAGTTTTCTGACTGAACATTGTGCTTTCACCAACATACACCTTGTTCACTGTGTTAGACTTGTACGCTCTGCAACAATTAATAGGTTGCAATGCAGTGCAGTAGAACTCTTTGATGTACTAGCAATTATGGCTGGGGTATAACCAGTATAGATTGTGTACTGGGAGAAGTATGTGCTACAGTATAGTTTTCGCTATAGTGTTTATAGCAGTAACACATAGATTTCAATATTTATTTAGATTGCACTACTACCATCATTACAAAACAGTGTTTGGAAATTTATACCATTGACTAGACGTATTTTTGCTCTAATCATGTCAGTGCTTAAGACATTAGTTTATGATGCTTCTGAGGTCAGTGCAGTTAATAAAACCACTCAGGCATCAGTGTCACTCACAACAGAGTTCCAAACTGCCTCTGAAAGCAGCATCATCACATGCACTATGTGTGAGGAGCTTCATGAAATGGGTTTCTGTGCCTATAAGCCAAAGATCACCATACACAATGCCAGACATCAGCTGAAGTGGTGTAAAGTGATTACGCCTTTGAAGTCCAACATTTTAGCCAACTGACTTTCAATGAATAACACTGCCTGGTTGGTAAGCCTGAGATAAAATTACTTTGAAGGAACAGCAGATTGTACAAAGGTTTTCATTTGGTGCAAATTTCTGAGGGTTGAATTTATGCATTGTATATGATTTAGTCTGCTAATCCATACTAGTAGGTTGCTCTCTTACACAACAGTGATTTAATCTGAATTTCTTCCAGGTTTAATTTCTTAACAGTCCTTGGTATAAAGACTCACAGCCTGCATTTTAGTTAGAATATACAAAATAATATAGTACTTTTCAATTTATTTTCCATAGGCTTGTTTAAATAAATCATGTTAATTGCTTGTAAGCTATTAATGTTTTTGATTTTGTTAAGATAATCTGTTTTACACTGGGGAATGGTGCACTGCAACACTAAGACCTGAGTCTCAAGTTCTTTAATCAGTTGTGAAATCTGTCAGTTTTTTAGTGGTTAAAACGCTAAAAAACACACTGATATGCCAACTGCAAATATAATTTGATTTAAAGTCGACACCTACACAAAGCTGGGCTTTAACGACTGCGCAGGGGATGCTATGTAATTTAAGCAAAATAGCACAAGCAGGACTTGAAAATAAAGTCACGGTGTGACCCTGAGTGCAGTGCATCTTCAAGGAGTATGTATGTTATATGCACGTTAAGAGACTTTTCTATTGTTTTTGCTGCCCATTGCACACGTAAGGCTTATAAAAGTTGTATCTGATTTTGAAAATCACTGCCATAAACTTGAGAGAGCCCTGTGACGATGCAGGTTCACTCCATGTTCCCATCTTGCCTCTGGGAGCCCTTGAACCCGTCATAGTCGGTAATGTTACCGATGAGCTAGGCAGTGAGGCACAACATAGCAAGGGGACGGTGCAAAAGTGCAAAGTGCTTTTATTAAAAACAACAAATAAAACAATGTTCAAATTAAATAAAGTGCAGTCCTTCAAAGATTCAATAAATAAATAATCCATTAAAACAGTTGTGAAATCGTGGAGGTGAAAATCCATTAGAAAAATCTTCTAAAAACAACAAGGTTAAAATAACGTAGGAAACAGCCTTTTAAAAACAACACAAGCCCAGTGTCTTCTCTACCTGGCAGCTCCCCTGCTTCTCCCATCTGGGCTTCTCAATAGGGGAGTCAACCTACCTGCAGCTGACCTTCAATCTACTCCCATGCTGGTCGGTTTGCCTTAGTGATCCCTGGCTCCGGTAGGCTCCACCAAACAGCGACTTGGGATTCCCCAACGACCAGGTCTCTCACACTGGGGACAACCACATCCAAAGTCCCGACTCCTGCTGCCTTCCGTGGCCTTCTGCGGAGAATCATCCACCTTCCAGTCACTCCCATCCTTCATAATAAACTCTGCGGGAGCGACCACTACAACTACTCCCTGGGTGTCGGCCCAACACCCAGGCTTCATATTCAGCTGCATGCGAGCCTGCACTTGCTCGCTCGCTTGCTTTCCCACACCGACTTTCACCTCCTGCTTCCTGCCTTCTCCTGCAACCTCCGTTCTTTTCTTTCCTTTCTTCCCTTCTCTAGCCGCAAGGCCGCCTTGCGCCTCTATTTAATTAAGAGGACGTGGCAGTTATGGCAAATCAGCAGTCCAGAGAACCATCACGGATGCAAACGGTTTCTCACCTGTGCACTTGGGTGAGAAAAGCCCACATCACGAATCATCTTGGAAACCGCTTCAGCCACACAATCACCATGCCCCCTCGCTAAGCTGCAAGCGCAGTGATTATTTATTTGAATTTGGCCTCTTGACGTGAGCTGTGGACCCGCTATACCACAAGCCCGCTCCTTAATATCTTATCACCATTATGAGTCTGATTTTTCTCAGATTAGGGTAGAACTCAATGATTGACTTTTAAAGCAAGCTGAATTTCAAGTCCTCCGTACCCACACTAAACACTAACCAACATATAAGTTGAGAAAATGACTTGCTTTAAGGCTATGCAGTTGTGACGCTTTCACATCTATATATTCCACTAAGACTACACTGAGTTTTCTTTTTAGAAATCCATCTGAAATTAATAATCAATTTGCTGAATTTTACTCCAAAGTGTACACCGATGACCCCTCTTCTATCACCTGAAGCAACAGATGCATCACCACTGTAAACCTTTTTAAAATTATTTCAAAGTGACTCTGAGTTATTAAACTCTTGGATAACTGCAGATGAAATTAAGCAGGCTGTATTCTGTTTGACTAAAGGCAAGGCGCAGGAGCATGATGAAATACGATCCAAACTGATTTCAACATTTTGGTCATGACAGTCTTCGTCTTTGGTCTTCATTCAATGTAACGAAGTTGCATCGTCATCCCAATATAGATTCTGTCATCTTCTCGTTTCTTCTTAACCCAGTTAAGAATCTAATAGGTTGTTCCAAGTGCAGTCCACTTTCCTTGATGAACTCTGATGTTAAATTACTTGCTAGAGTTGGAGCCACTTCTCTTCAAACCGTTGCATGTAAAGCTCCTTTATACAGATCAGACTGGCTTCAATCACGGGTCACTTTGCAGTGGATAATCTTCTTCACTTGTTATGTATTATCAGCAGGGATCACTGCTAAATGCCACCTATAGTTCTATTTTCATTAGATGCTGAAAAAGCTTTTGACAGACTGACAGACAAAACAAACCTAAAAAAAGGCCAACCCTTCTCCCTCAGAAAACACACAAGACCTTGAGAAATCATAATAATAAAAAAGAAAGATTTAATAATGTTTATAAGGTGTTTCTATCACCTTAAATGAAGAAAAAATTGCAAAGCACCTGCACAGATAGATCAAAGCTAAAATAGATAGGACAGCTAAGTGCAACTTAAAAAAAGAATGTTGCATGGTATGGCCAATCAGTGCCTCAGAGACTGCATCTCTATGAATACAAAGATTTTTTTTAAAGTTATTATTAGTTTGCTACCATTTGTTTTATTTTATCAGTGGCTATCATTCCTTCTGCATCTTTTGTTGTTTGAGACACGGTAGCACAGTGGTTAGCACTGTCTGTCCCACAGCTCAGGTCACATTTTTGGCCACAATAATCGGTTTATCATAGTTGGGAGAAGCCTCTCTAGCCCTAGAGAAGACGTAGAAGACCATTATCACCCATTCAAAAGTAGTTCAGTTCCTTCTTCCTCATTGACCTCAACGCATTATTCTGAGTTTGCCGAAGTTCCCAGACATTTCCACAGTTTTGTCAAACTCACTGTGAAGTGAACTTTGTGGAGTTCACTCAGGCCTACTCAAGACACAGAGGTTTCTAAACCAATAGAAACTAGTGATTATAATAAGCTTCCTAATGGTATGACTTAGCAAATGAATCAAAAACATAAATGATTATTGCTTTTTATATAAAGTACATTGTATTATAGTTTTGCAATGTATGGTTAGCTTTTGTTATGTTTTATGTATATCTATGTACAGTGTTCTTTTTAATTACAGCACTTTGACCAACAGTACATATGAATAAATCAGAGTATCATTTTTATGCTAGTTTAGGTTAAGCAGTCGATTAGCAGGTTACACTTTTAAATCTGCCCATCCATCCTACAGTCATTGTAAAGACAATTAATGCCATCATTTTTTATTTCCTAGGCTGCCCTTAATATATTGAAATTATTGTCAGATTTGGACCAACAAACAAATGATAAAACAGGAAATGGACCAATGTCAGTGTGAGTAATTTTTAAATGTTAAATTAATAGAAACTGTATTTCTTGTATCTTTTATGTAATTTAATGTATATTGTCAGATTTTTGCTTGCTTATTAAAATCAGTTACATCCATCCATTTTGTAAGCTGCATTTCCATTTAAGGATTATGGAGAGATGAAATCTATCCTGGCAGGACTTCACATGCCCATACTCCAGAACTGTGACCATTTAAGGTAGTTTTTGCAGTAAAAGGAAATCGCACTATGAAATGCATTCAACTCAGCAAAACGCAGTAACTTGAAACTTTGAATATTTTGCTGAAAGTCAATTTATTTTAACGACATAATATTTTCGTGAAGTCTGCCCAAATGTTTTTAACTGTGTTGCTTCGAAGCTCAAATTCTGTCCCATGTGCTGCGTGTATGGAGCTTGAATGTGTTTGTATAGATTTTCCCCACCTACTTTAAACATAAGAGAAAAACATAAGTATAAAGGTACAGTATAATGCTTTGTATTAACGTGATTGCTCTGGCTTCCTATTCAGGGAATGTTCATGCCTTTCTCTTGATAAGCTTTTGCTTCCTGTGACTTGTGTATCTCAGCATATTTTATAAGTGGAATTATGCTTTATAATAATAAATGGCATTGAACTGAATGTTGAGAAAACATGTCTGCCTGTAACTGGTTATTTTATTTGAATATTATCATTTTAAATACTTCTTACAGGTGAACCTTTTGATTTCAGAACATTTTCCATCAAGGAGGTGCAGCTTATTTTAACTTGTAAATATTTTCTTCCAAATAATTAATTCATGGTTAAGAGGGACATCAGAAGACATTTCATTTAAGTAGTTTTAGCCTCTATAGTTTCAGTAAAGGTATCATTTGTGATTTTTTAAATTTCTTTGTTCACATTTGCCCCTTAGAGTCTTTAAAGGCCTGTATGTAAACTGTTCTGGAAAACAAAATATGTCTTCTATAAACATATTTCAGTGTTAAGTGAACAGTGCAGAATACAATTTATCTATCTTTCAATGATTTACCTTTATTTATACATTTTAAAATGCAGTCATTTCAGCTCTTTAAAGTGACCACTTTATGATTATCAATTTTTAATTATCCACTTATAAATTAATTACTTACTGTGTCCTTTAACATGACATAAAGTAGTCAAATGATAGCCAGTACATCCAAACAATGGGTGATTTTGTCAGTCTTGTTGTATTTTATAAATCAGATTTAATCAATTTATTTATATATTTTTGTTTTTAATTAACTTTAGGAAAGCTGATTAGTGCTTCTTGTCTAACCAGACATCTTTGTCAATAAGGTAAGTGTAAAAATTGTTGATAAACTTTCAGTAGAGCAGTACATTTCTTAGGATAATATTTTGATGGTTTCTTGTTTTGATATTTCATTTAATTAAGACTAGGCTCCGCCCCCTCCTCGCCCTCCCCCGGGTTTGGTTTACCGGATATACACTTAAAAAGATTGTTACTTTTTCACGGGAATTGTTACATATGCATTATTTTCACTTTTATTTTAAAACTTTTGTGAAAACAATACTTTATGTGCGGCCCAGGGCATGGTCACATCTCTTTCTCACAAAATGTATAACGCTGCTCGCGTTGTGAAGCGGTTGAGGTTGAACGCACTCTAAGGAGATGCCGTCAGATCATGTGCTGTCTTTCTGCTGCTGGCGAGCTGCCTGTTCTGCTTGTCTCGCTGCCCGATCACTTCAAAGCCTGTACAGCAGCTGTTCTTTTGCCACTTCGCATCTCTGTTGCTCGCGTTGTGAAGGGGTAGGGTGGAGGGGGCGAAGGTTAGTTTGGCTGAATGCACGCTAAGGAGAAGCATTCTAATTATCTGTAGGCTTTTTGTTGCTGGCGGGCTGCGTGTTTTGGTTGTCTCTTGTCGTTGTTTTAAGAGCTGGGAGCACATGAAGCGTGTCTGCCAACAGCAATCCAACAACTTCTAGGTTAGATGTCCGTGGACTTGTTTTAAATGATGTCTCACTGTCTTGTCTCACGTGACATTGTAAAAACAATACTTGCCCTTTATTTTCAGCCCCGGGCATGGTTAAATCTCTTTCTCAGGACGTATAATGCTGCTCACATTGTCAAGGTGGGTGGCGGCTGAACGCATGCTAAGGATGTGCCGTTGGATCATCTGCTGTCTTCCGTGCTGTACTCCGCCCTCCCTCAATCGGACCTAACAGTCACTTAAAACAAAAAAGGCTTCAACCTGGCTGGGATGCTACAATACTTTGGAATTTTACTGCTTTCATATTCTTTACCTTTCCCTGCATGTGTATCACACCATCGTTTGTTTGAACCTTTCGAATTCCACTGCTTTCATAATCTCTTATCTGTATTTTTTTCTCTCCAACGCTTTTGGGTCTCTTTTCTCTTTGCTCTTTCTTCTTCTTTCGTTGACATTTCATATTTTACGCATTGTCCTTTATATGCTTTATATGTGCTGAGAGCACAGGATCTGTGTGTGCTACGTGCCTTTACACAACTGAGTGTTATTTGATATTGTTTGTGTCTCACGGGTCTTTTAAGTGTCTTCCGAGAACTTCCGAGAAGATCAGGTATCGTCGCCCTGCTTTTCCTTTCCAGGATTTTTTTTTACAATAGAGAGATACACACACACACATATTTAAAGTTTATTTATATTTGAAACCATGAAAATAACTGTTAATAAAACACTGTAGGAAAGATATGTTTGTAATTTATTATTCTGTTTATCTGAGGGCGCAATCTTCCTTTAAATGGATTGTTTTAGAATTGTAACTGACGCTAAAGCCAAACTCCTTCACTGCCACTTTTCCTCAGGCATACAATAAATAGAATACAAGAAGGAACCACAATGAGGGTCACTGTTCAGATAAAGCAGAAATGTTCAATCATCTTGTGTGCTGTGTACAAAGCCCCACCCGCTATCTTCTGTTTAACTCTTTTGTCTTTGTCTGCAGCTCTCTGGTTGTTTCTCAGTCTTTCTGTATGCAGGACAGAGTAGACTTTTATAATGTTTTTCCTTTGTTTGTTTTCATATAGTTTTTTTTTTTTAATTAAAAACTACTATGTTCTTAGTAAACATATGTTACCTTCCCTTTTTCTCTGTTAGTTACAGGAAATAATATCCAGCTGAGAGATAGTCATAAAAGTGTTCTTGCTGTTGTCTCTGTTTATTCTCAATGATGTCTTTATTTCATATAACATCTTACTGTACGTATTATGGTGACTTGCATAACGGACTAGTTATATACACTGAACACGATGTGTTCAGTCCGCTTAAAAAAGTTTGTGATGGAACCGAATAATAAATCCTGTGATAATTCAAAGCATTGTAACTAAAATTATTTTCAATGTGTTTTTAATGTGCATTGTTTTAATTTCTAAAGAAACTTAAGAAGGAGAAAAAAGAAATGTGCTGTCTGCATAAAGTATTCAATCGCCACATGTTAATATGCAACAATAATAGCTTTAGGTTTTTTGAGGTAAGCTTGCACACACTTTGTTGATACATATCAGGACTGGTCAAGAGGCTAAAGACTTCTGTAGTATGGCATATATTTATTTGAAGCACGTAAAAATGTACAGCAGCATAACTAGTTTAGTCATCAATAATCATATACTATGTTTGCCAGTTCATAGTGATCTAAAATTCTGGGAAAGATCCAGGTTTTGTGATAAAATAAGGCCTAAACAAAATAAAAAAAGATCATGCTCATCATATTTTTCATGTTAGCCTGTTGCATCCATTATTTTATCAATTTTAATTATTCTAGCCCTGTTTTAAATGTACCATTAATTCTGAAATACCTAGGGGTGGCTCAACCAAATTAGGGGCTACTTGTTAAATGGAAACGCTGTAGCGTCAATCAGTAGATGTCAGGTTGTGCCTGCTGCAGTTTGTATACCTTTTGCTAACAAGCACCATAGACCAGTTGAATCTCTTCATCAAGGGCTTCTGGGGTTGCAGTTGTTTTCCGTGGACAGGGAAGTCCCAGTAACTACATGATATACAACCACTGATATAAGAATCAATATGTCTGCCATATTTTTGTGGCTTATTGAAACTTAAAAAAATCTGAAATGGCAGCTTTCTCCCTCATTGCCTGATGTGATGTATTCAGTGATACTGTACACCTTTAGAAAAATAAAAAGGGATTTCATTCTTTCTGTACTGCATTTCTTAAGCTTCCATTATTTCCTCAATAATTCTGCTTTCCTTTCTTTTTGGTTCACTTTCGTCTTCTTCTCCCCTCCACTCTTCCTTTTTCATCTCCCAACCAAACACCACCTTCATGTTCGCGTTCCCAATATAGCAAGCCGGTAACCGTCTTTTACCAGCCCAAATTCTAACACATTAAACTTCAGAACATCGCTAAGAGCTGACTTTATCAAATTCCTGCACGTCACACAGAACACCACTATTGTTATTAGGGCAGCACAAAAATGCCACATTTCCGCAGCCTAGAGAAAGTGATGTTATTGAGAAAACGTTCTGAAGCTTTACTTCACCGTGCCTTTTTCCTTAGTGACTTCAGGTAACCCTATCCTGGTTTATTTCAGAGTAGAGTATTACAATGATCCCTCCTCGATCGCGGGGGTTGCATCCCAGAACCCCCTGCGATAGGTGAAAACCGGCGAAGTAGAAACCATATGTTTGTATGGTTATTTTTATATATTTTAAGCCCTTATAAACTCTCCCACACTGTTAACATTATTAGAGCCTTCTAGACATGAAATAACACCCTGTAGTCAAAAGTTTAAACTGTGCTCCATTACAAGACAGAGATGACAGTTCTTTCTCACAATTAAAAGAATGCAAACATATCTTCTCTTCAAACAAGCACCGTCAGGAGCAGAGAATGTCAGAGAGATAGAGAGAGCGTGAAGAAAAACAATCAAAAAATCAATACGTGCTGTTGGGCTTTTAAGTCTGCTGATGCACAGCAATAAAGCGGCATTTTTTAGAGGAGTGTCCGTATCTTCTAGACAAACAGCCTCTGTGCAAACAGCCCCTCTGCTAACACCCCCTCCGTCAGGCAGAGAGAGTGAGAGAGACAGAGAAAAGCAAACAATCAAGCACCGCGTGGGAAGCACATCGTATATCATTGAAGAGTTTTAGTTCATACGTAATACATGCTCTGATTGGGTAGCTTCTCAGCCATCTGCCAATAGCGTCCCTTGTATGAAATCAACTGGGCAAACAAACTGAGGAAGCATGTACCATAAATTAAAAGACCCATTGTCTGCAGAAATCTGCGAACCAGCGAAAAATCTATGATATATATTTAGATATGCTTACATTTAAAATCCGTGATGGAGTGAAGCCGCGAAAGTCGAAGCGATATAGCGAGGGATCACTGTATATTTGAATGTCAATAAAATGTTGCGTTGTATCCAGCAGAGGGTGCCTTTTAACAATAGTAACTTAATTGTGTTTACAGTGCAACTTCAAAACTAAAGAATATTTCTGCAAAACTAAAGGAAAGATTGCACTTAAATTTTTTTAATTTTAAATGTTGATTGCTTATTCACTCCAGTAAGATCAACTGAAAAAAATCTTTTTTAAAAACTGGTAATTCTTTCAAAATTTTTCTTCGAGTGGTTTATAATGAAGCAGAGAGCAAGATGGAGCGCAGTATAGAAGAGTATAGCAAAGTATGATAATGGTTACTTTTCTGAAGAAGCCTTCACTAGTTGTCAGGTTTCTAACATTTCTTGGAAATCCCTCTGTTACTATTTAATCTTTTTACAGTTCTATAACCTAGACCAGGGGTGTGAGCAACATCGGCCCTGCAGGACCACAATGGCAGCTGGTTTATGTTCCAACTCAGTTTCTTAATGAGAGGTCAATTATTGACGATGAAGTACTTCTTCCTCAAACAGCATTTTTATGCTTCGTTTTAGTTGTCTGTCTGGTTAACACTTGCCACCTTTATTAGCTTATTTTGGTCTTAAACAGCAGCATTCTTGGTTTTTATTTGCTCCTTATTAGCAGTAAGATGCAAATGTCAAAAGAACCAGCAGTTCTTCATCTAACTTGTTTTCATTTACGTTTGTCCATATTCATCATGAACTTTTTGGTTTTATAAAATATTTGGAAGGAAATTGAAGAGAAAAAGTTAAAATGACAGAGAATTACTCTTCTGCTATAGGCTTCCAATCATTTGGGTGATAACTTTGGAAAGAAAAAAAAATACGATATAAGGATAACCTGACATGGCTGATTTAAAACACTAACAAATCATGAAATTAAATTGGATATCTTATTGGCAAGGATTGGTTTCTAATTAAGCAACTGGACTGATGTCGCTCACCTCTGACCAAGACCCATCACATCAGCTAAAGGCATATTTTGTTTTTTTGTTCCTGTTTACCCAGTTTCCATAGATTGTCTAGAATCATCTAGTATTTATTTGGCAATTTTTTTTTTCTGTACAAAGATGGCAGTGTTTACAACCCATAACAACATTTCATCATACCACCCATATAATCATTATTTTCACATTTAGAAACTACACTGACATATAAAAAATATATACACACATATATATATATACATACACACACACACAAGGGGGTATCCAAAAATAACAAATTTAAAAAAAAAAGTTTTAATAATTTGTACTTACTTAAACTTTAGTCTTCTTCAATGAGAAGAGTACTCTCCATGCAAATGAATGCACTTGTCCCAACGATTTTCTCACTGGTGGAAACATTTTTTGAATTGCTGAAGAGGAACGTTGTCCAATGCCGGTAGCAATTTTTCTTTGACTTCCTCCACAGTACAAAAAACACTTTCCTTTGAGTTCTTTTTTCATATGCCAGAACAAGAAAAAGTCACATGGAGCAAGTGAACATCCAAATACATAAAGGAGAAGATCAGCAGACAATAATATAAATGAATATGGCGATTGACATTTCCCCTCATTTGAAACATGAAAACCCCTCGTAGACCTGTGTAAAGCTTCCTTCTTTAAAAGCAGTTTCAAGCATCACTACAATTTCAGTTGCTGTC